>NC_060238.1:15156541-15456541 GCF_021155775.2 Neodiprion pinetum | reverse complement strand
TTGACTATTACTTACGCATTGTTAGTGACTATCGCTTTATTTCATTATCTTTCTCTTCTAGAATATCTAAATGTCTAATATCGCTGTATAGCAGCGCGTTCTCTTAAATGATCAATTCTTATCATCGTTATTGAGGATCACTATTTCGCTATACTTTCTCTGAGTAATTCATATCTGTTTCTGTACCTATTACCTTTGATTAATTTATCTTAGTGAGTGTACCGCGGGAGCGATCTTTCATCGCCGCGTGGTCCCGCTCGTCGTTCATTTGACATTGGAGTATTGCGCCGTATCGCCTAACACCTTTTTCATTATTTTCTTCGTTAATATCGCTGATCGTAGTTGTCCGTAGTCTCTTTGGTTTGTCGTATGTTGCCTATTAATTCTCTTGAATATTATTTGTCTTACCTTAAATTATCTTTTACCGTACCGAACCTTATCGCTCTTTCTTTTCGCACTTACCGCAAACTAAAGACTACGTACTACCTGTTATTTTCCATATCTTATAATAATTCTCTACTTGACCTGTCTCCTTGAATTTACCTTGTAATCAATAATTCCCTGTCTCTGTTATATCGCTGATAATTCTGGTAATGTGATAACTATTACAATTTTTGTATCTCGCATGTGTCTTATAATCGCTTCTCATATTTTATGGTTCACTCGATCAATGCTTAATTCAAGTACCGTACATCTTCTTCTGCTCCATATATTCATTATAAAACCGTATTAATCATCACCTTGAATCATAGTATCGCGAGCCTACGCATATCTCGCGCTTATTCGGAAAACGTTTCGTTATTTGTTGAATCTCTCGCTTAACTTTTCTCTGGCTGTAAATATTGTTAATTATCGCATCTATCTCAATTGTATCTCAATCTCTTCAGTTATTTGCTTGTTATTAAAATTTATCGCTTCTTAACCAATATATTCGATACTATTTCTGCTTCACCTGTTTCTTATTTTATCGATTGGATTCAACCCCTCCCCTCTACCATTATCTTGTCTATACTGAGCAAGCTGTGCAAAACCGTCGTAGAACCTGACCTTACCTTACCTTTATCTATTACCTTCACCTTTACCTATATCTTTTTCTCTAATTATCCATTTTCTGACGCATGTGCGTCTGGCGCTCAACAATCATATCTTTCTTCTTTCTTATCTCCCTATATTTAATTATTCAGGTTAGTGACTGCGCCGTAGGGTAACCGAGCATATTATTTTATTATCCCTCGACGAAATCGCTTTACAATATATATAATATATATATATGTCGGCGTAAAGCCTCGGAAAGGCGGAGAAGATGTAAAGCGTACATTTGGGCGTTGACTATTCATAATTTGCGTAACGATCCCGACACGTCTGGTATGCTCTCTAGCTAACCCGCAACTGTCGATTTCGTCCAAGCGTTGTTATAAACAAACCATTTGTTTGTTGCTAAGATTCCGTCATTCAGCTATACTCTTAGCTTGCTGATAACGCTTGACGCTCATTCAGTTTAGTTTCATATTCAAAAGAAATATCCTTTTATTCACTTCATACATTACGTAATGGAATTATTTAACGAGATTTGTGATACTCCGACATATAAATACGTATTATGACAAGGAATTTTCCCGAGTGACCGAGAAGCGGAAATATATATATATATATTATGACGTGGAATTTTCCCGCTTCTCGGTCACTCGGAGAAAATGACCGAGATCTTACCGCGTGCACAATAAATCGGCGTCCACGATGTTCCCTGGACCTGAAACAATATAGCGAAATTTGTTGGGCGCCTGGCGTGATCAACACGTCTCGAAATCGGTAATGCGATATACCGCGACCATATACTCGATAGCTCAGTACCGCGGAGAGGGAAGGGGTAATTTTTGGGTAGAGAGAGATACAGCACACGTACGCCAACACGTGGTTTGGCCAAGTTAATATATAATTCCCATAATATATTTCTAGCCAGCGATAATACAAAAATAAAAATAATAATAGTGCGAAAGTAGTTCTTCGCGATTCCAATTACAAATACAGCGAAATGATAACCCGTAAGTCGCTAGGCGCGATTCAAAATTACAAACTTAGGTTTAACAAAAAAAAAAAAGAGAACATCAAAAAATAGTAGATCTAGAAGACCTCTGTTGCCTACGGGCGCTATTCGCTGTCTTAATAATACCCTAACTCACAAAAACCACAAACAAAATTTTGACTCGATGCGCTGCCCGCGATCGTCCTCTGCTAACTACGACGCTAATCGACACTTAACCATAATCCGCTAGACAAAAACTTAATCGAGATCGTATTCGACGAGCTAAGCGCGATCGTTAATAAATCTTGGTGATGTCTTATTCCTACGTGCGCTAGTCGCCACCTTACTGATACACAATAATTCATAAACTAGACCGAAAGAACGTGACTCGACGCGCTAATCGCGACCAAATTAATAAATCTATGAAGCTTTTCTTTTCCTGCTTGTGTATAGCATATTATGACGCATCCGAGCTCCAGTCGTAGTCGCTATTTCCAAAAAGTTCGCAACCCGTCCCTCTAAACCGAGCGCCTACGCACAATGATACGCGACCTACACGAGAGGTGACCCTTTTCACATACGCGGACTCGACGAGACGCTGTGCAGCGGAATTTGGCTGCACTCAATTTCGAACCGAAATTGTCCCCCACTCGAAACTGTGACTCTACGAGAGACTTTACAGGGATCAAATTGACTCTACGCGTTATCGCGAAAACTCAGGCTACGGTCATCATCAAGGAGATCGGCCAACAAATTTCGAGTGCTACTCTAACTCAATCAGCAAGTGGGCCGACCGTTTTCCAGTGCGCCAATCTAACTTACACTCGAAATATGTCCGCAAAGAATTAAAAGCGCTTACCGCTTCGCATCCACACCAGGAATTCGCCAACAGCGGTCTCTGCCATGTCGCACTAAGCCTTTACTTGTTCGTTTTATCATGTGACCACCGCGAAATGTCGCCAGGACTCAAGTGACGAACTCTGCAAATCGAAACCGCAATTCGAACATGCCTCGAACATAGGCACTATCCTTAGTCAAAATTCTCCCAATCTAATTGGGGTTCTCGTTACGAAATTCTTACGGCCTAGCTTATCGCTATCGTTGAATCCCGCTGTCGCGGGGTGTTGATTGGCTGTCCGGTCTCTGGTACCACGTAGTTCGACAGTGGCGTAGTGACGACTTCGCGAGGTTGCCTGTCATCAATTGGGTGACGGAGAGGGGGCTACGGCTCGCCGGCCACCAACGGGAATCTCGTCCGCCTTGGGTTTCCTCGCGGCAGAGCTCTCCGTTGACTTTATCTCCGTAGCCTTGTGTGAGGCCCTCCTTTAATCGCGATCCGCCGCGACTGCCATCCGGTAATATCGTTCGAATTTGCTGCCGATCACCTGCATGATGCCGCATTTACTCTCCACCCAAAAAAACAAAAATCCTGAAAGGTCGTATTCGCTAGGCCGACAATGGTCCCCTCTCAGAGTCTCGGATGCGTGACCGTTGTCCTGGCGCTCTTTTTTGACATGAGCCGCGGTCTGATCCGCGGGCTCCCTAATTTTAGGTTCCGTCTAGGGTTCGGGGAGCCGTGTGGAACGCGCATTGAAAATGCCACGTTACAATATATATATGTAAGTTTATGGCTTGGTCATCCAAACTTATCCGCGGAACCAATAAACACGCCGAAGGGGTTACGGAAAGGGGAGCTTATAGTGGACACCGCGGAGCCCTCGCCTTTGGAGAGAAAGGAGTGGGCTACAGGCCCTCGGGACATTCACTAGTATTATAGTGAATGCTCCGCAGTGTATATTGTGTATTGTAAATTGTTGTTCATTGTTGTAAAATCAAATCAAGCCTGTATTTTCGATCATCAGAACCGACAGTGTTGTTGATTTAGGTGACTGTTAGTGTTGTAATTATTTATTTTATTATTTATGTAATTATTTGTGATCGGTGGTAATACTGGGTGTCCCATTTTAATCTTACATCTAAATCATCTCGAAAAATATTGCTCTGATCAAATTTTGTTTGAAACAAAAGTTTTAGAGTTCAAAAAGGGACATTCAAAAAAAATTTTGTTCAAGGTCCCAAATTTACAATAGCGACGCTACGATGGCTGACATGGTTTTTTTTAAGGGAAACCTAACTTTTTTTTATGACAAAACAATGCATTGCATTAAAACTAACAACTTTTGTAAGAAACATTTTTCGATTCAGATTGTGGTTTTCATGTTGGAACTCCATTTTTTACTATTTAGCGCTGTCCGGAAGGTACCATACAAAACCCAAACAAACCCAAATAAACCCAAACAAACCCAAACAAACCCAAACAAACCCAAACAAACCCAAACAAACCCAAACGAACCCAAACAAACCCAAACAAACCCAAACAAACCCAAACAACCCAAGCGCTAAATAGTCAAAAATGGAGTTCCAACATGAAAACCACAATCTAAATCAAAAAATGTTTCCTACAAAAGTTGTTAGTTTCAATGCAATGCATTGTTTTGTCATAAAAAAAAGTTAGGTTTCCCTTAAAAAAAACCATGTCAGCCATCGTAGCGTCGCTATTGTAAATTTGGGACCTTCAACAAAATTTTTTTTGAACGTCTCCCTTTGAATTCTAAAACTTTTGTTTCAAACAAAATTTGATCAGAGCAATATTTTTCGAGATAATTCAGATGTAAGATCAAAATGGGACACCCAGTATAATGTTATAGTATCGTTTGTACATCAAAACAAGTCGTTGGGACTTCGGAATTATTATTTCTGCACCCCTTTTTTAAGTCATAAGAACCACGCTTATAACTTAAATATATTAGGGTGTTTCGAAGTGAAAAAATTTTCGATTTTTTAACGGGCCACACCTGAAATAGCTTGAGTAGAAACAAAAATTCTGGCGAAAGATAAGTATTGTCGGTTAAGTGGAAGATCGGGCACATTCGATTTTTAATTTTTTTTTTTCCATTTTATCGAGTTTAGGACGGATCATTATTGGAAAACAAAATTTGTTAATCCCTTTGAGCTGTTAGAATGTCCGATTTTTTCTTGAAAAAGGTAGTTTTCAAATCTTATCATTTTAATTTATGTTGAAATTGGGTCCCAAACGGATTTCAACTTGATTATTTCACTATTTTTCAAAACTATCATTCGCAATAAGTGAAAAAAAAACCGTTTGCGTTATGGGTATCACCTCAAAAATTGAATACAATATTTGATAAATTCTGCGGTCAGAAAAAAATAGAACATCCATATTCTCGCGGTCGGGAATAGCTCGCGCAAAGATTTAGTTCGCCCGTCGACCGCTACGCTACGCATCCCTCGACCTTTCTCGAGAACGGTACGGCACGAGGAGGTTCAAACACTGGGATATTTGTTATGCAACGCACACGTCTCGAGGAGAGTCGAAAATGTCGACCGATTTCACGGTGGATAAATATTTGATTGGTGACAAATTGAAGAATCTCCCGAGACCCCTACCTACAAATAGACACGTTTTCAGCTACTATTTCTATAAACAACGCTCATCTCCTAAAGCCGCCGAGCTGCTGGTCGGTGTTGTGGGCTCGGGTCCGGCTACACCTGGACAATGTTTCCGGCAGTTTCCCTTGTCCCTGGTGCAAATGCGGGTGTTTCTATCTACCACTACCAAACCCCTGCTCTACTCTACGCTAGTAAAAATGTATTTGAAAACATAATTGTGATAAATAAAGGAATATTGTTATTTTTATCGAGAGGCGCCTGATGGGAAGTCAGGTAGCCCAAATTTCGATAACTCTTTATTGTGTAACACATCTTTTGTTGTCGAGCAAACTCACCATTGTATTTTCGATTCAATAAACAGTACAGTGTTTAAACCCGTGCGTTCATCAGAATCTAGTTCAACGGAGAGAGTTCGATTCTCTTCCCCCTTTCAGAAAGATTTGCTTGACAATGATGCATATTCCGTTAATAGTAGTAAGGATAACGTCATCGTCAACGATTCTGGAAAAGAGCTTTTCAATAATTTCAATTTATTTCTAAACGATACGCATTACAATACATCAGGCGTATTTCACGCAACATCGTATTAAATTCGTTCATTTAATGAAGCAGCCAACCCATGTCAATTATGTGCGATACCACTCTTATTTTTCTATGTGTTAGGAAATATTCTTGTTTAAATTAAGCAACCTTCTCCTTCTTTTATATGGAATACCTTGATGAATAACTCATTAACGTACTACATTTTGATAATATTTTTACGCCCTCAATAACTCTTGAACGTATTGCCAATGTCAACAAGTTATATCATCTACAGAAATATGTAATATTAAAAAAAAGCTTTCTCAGAGCAGTCTTGTTACGAATAAAATAAAACTCTGTCTTTATGATACGGTTTTGCATCTACTGTAATAATTTTTTTCGATGAGAGAAATGACTTGATCTGAAAGTTATATTGGTTGCTGACGTTTCGCACAATAACATCAAGACAGTGATAAGCGACTACAAGTTAATCAGCGATAGCAAAGATATTTTTATTTTATTTAGTTTCATCTATGCTATAAACAAGTTTGAATGAAAATTTCCATATTTCAGGTTCACAAACATTCACGAGCATATGCTCCAGTCAAATACGGATGTGAGGGACTTTCCTACCAATATCTTTTGTAACGACTGTCCCAGCATGGTGGTGCCATTGAAAAAAATTTCAATTACAAGATTGTTACAGGTAAGCTGCAAGTAATATAAATCATCTTCACAATAATGCAGCTTAAATACATGGGCTTTTCCCACTTGAAAATGTTGTCTTGTCAGAACTGCTCCTCATATTGCAATTAGGTAATTCCATCTTGTTCTTAATATCTCTCGATATGAATTAAGGTGTAGGTAAAATAATGTTGATTTTTCTTCACACCTTCTTCTTAATGCTAATTAAATCAACCGTTAAGTATTTAAAAATCGAATTTGACCATCGGTATACTGGGGAAGGGGATATTTTCCGGTCCTACAGTGTTTACAACCCCGATTCGCTGTAGACAGCTTGAATGAAATTAACCGAAGGCGTGACGATGTTTGGGAATATGTAGTGTAACGTGGAATTTCTCAACCTAATCAGCTCGTGATCTGGAAAGGTATTTCAGAAGCGATCTGGGTAGCTCAGTGGTCAGAGCTGCTGCCCGGAATGAGAAGGTACCCGGATTTGAATTCCGAACCAGTCCGAGCTGTGAAACACTTTTGCTGGACCCATCGGAAATACATGTCACAATAGAAGACAAAAATGCTATGTTTGATAATTATGTGCATTTAATATTTTATTTCAGTAATTGCATTCAGTCACTGTGTGTCCTTATTTTAAAAAGTATGGATTTACGAGAGGTAATTCAGATTGGGTAAGGTCAGACATGACGTTCATGTATTGTATGTAATGGACAGCTGGTCGTGATCAAAGAGTATGGGATAGAGTGGAAGGTCCCATAAGATCCAATGTTAGACCTGGAGACAACAGCGAAAAGCACGTATGATAAATACATCGTTAAAACTTTTTGAGAAGTTATACCAGTTTTATAAATAACAGGAAAACGCAAGTATGGCGGCCTGTAGGCGTCGGCGTTGAACTGCGCAATTTTTTGAATGTGTCACAAAAAGCCCTTGGCGAATAAGTACAAAGTTAATTCCTATTTTATATTGTTTATTAGATAGCCAAAATATGAAAGAGTTGTACGCCATACCGATGCGGCGTCTCAAACTGTCCGCCATACCTCATTAAACGTGTCATTTTTTTTATGCTCTATTGAATTACGAGTACAGAGCTAATTTTTTGCACAGTGATAGAAAGAGATGTTTCATCACCGATCGTGGCCATGCCATACCGTTCCGGTGTCTCTGAATACCCGCCATACTGATTCAAAGATGTCAAATTTGGCTTACCCACGTATTATAAGTACGCACTTGAAAAAAACATTTTTTATTTGATTTTGATCTCTAGAAGATAAGTCAGTAAGTGCCATACCGATATCATATCTGTAAGGCGAGGAACAAACCTGTGAAGGTGTCACATTTTGACAAGTGTGATGCATAACAGGTACAAGTGCCATACTTATGTTTTTGAGACATTTTGATTTAGCATCGTACATTCACATTTCTTCTATGAATGTGATGTGAATTTAGTATAAGACAAAATTAATGAAATAAATGGCAACAAGTCAAATAAATTGTATCGAAATTATATATTTAGATAGTTGAGGTGCCGCTGACCTAGCATGTCCTATATATATTTCGTGACGTCAGAAGCGGGGAAATCACCCGCACAAATCCTGATAGAACGGGGGTGCGAATCTGACTGGGAAAATTTTCAAAACATAGCTTGAATAAAATTGTACGTCTGTATCTCAGTCACTACTATCGCAGATCACTGATAACGTCTAATAAAAATAACGATGAACTCAATAAAATCACGTCGCGTCAAACATGGCCGATCGGGCTAGCGACTTGTTGAATATTCACCGCTTGTACGATGTCAGAATTTCTTTCAGTTTTGCCAGGGAGATACCGACGTACAAAAACACACACGTAATCGGGGAAAACCTATAGCACCAGTCAATTTGCTGTAAATATGGCACGATTTGTGCGGGCGATTTTCAGGTGACAGGAGCCCGTTCTGATGCACGAGAAGTCTGTAATTTAGTTCAACGTTGAACCTCCAGAAGCGCTGTAGTCGACCGAAGCGGTACCAGATGGTAAAACGACATGGTAATACGCACACGCCCTATGTTTCTGCTAAAGCAACAATCTGCAGTGCCGACGAGAGCATAGGCTTTTAGGTGGATACGAAAAAATGTACAACTCACTCAGAATAACCGTTAGATTTTGAAATTCGTGCATATTATAAGGCATCGTTGGGAAATGGTAACATCAGTTCACAATCGCGGTGATTATTCGTAATCGCACGTAGCCCGACTATACGTAAACGGGGCATTCCATGCGAAACCGACCAACCCATGACCTCGGCCAATTTTTATCCTATTAAAAATTTTACACTTTCTTGTACCTGCCAAAAACAGTCTTTCTGAAATATTTTAGATGTTTGTCTCAACCCATCCAAACACCATAAATTTATCAAAATATCGCACAATTTTTTTTTAAATGCTCATGGCTTTTCCAAAACCCGATATTAAAATAATGTTTAGAGAGATGGCAAAAAGATATGGATCATCGACGTGGGATCCGCGAATTAGTGATGAGAACTAGTGTGAATGAAACGAAATGATGTAGAGATGTAGAGAGATGATGATTAACAGTAACCGAGGATTTTTATTGGTTTTGATGCGGCGATACCGAGCGTATCGCAAGAGAACGTTACAGAGAGTGAAGATTTTACAGAGCGAGAGAACACATAGATTATACACATACATGATTTCGAGATAGTAGACAATACATGAGATACAGCTGATGGGTTTTGAGTCGCGACACGGGCAAGCGGCGAGATTTGACGCAGAGACGGCAAGTAAACATTGCACGCGAGTGTGCGTAAATGTACGAGGACGATTTTGAGTGTCGCGAGACACACATTTAACTATTCGATACCTTGCCGAAACAAATAACATACTGTTTCTTTTCTCGTTTTGAATCGTAGTTCCGCAAAAAAAATTATTCTTTTTTATTTTATTGGAGGGTTTTGGGGCATTCTTTATCGAGTACGCACCACTTAAATCTGCCTTTTTTCATCGATTTGATAAAAAATCATTAACAAAACCGAAAATACCTATCCTTTAATTCCTGTTCGTCGAAAAGGCAGATGTAAATAGCGAATAATTGACATAGAATGCCCCATATACGCTCCGGATATCCTCATCTAATAGTAGCATCAATGTCCGCAAAATTGTCATACTTACAGATTATTGACCGAAAGATTAGATGCGGCAGTGAAATAAATACCGAAATTGCAGGAAACACGCAAGTATATATATGCAAGTATAGGCGTGAGGGTTTAGGGTTGAGATGAAAAATTGTGCTCTTAAACAGACCATTATTTATTTATTTATAGCAAATTTGGGGGGGGGGGGGGGGGTGGACCGGTTGATAATCGTCCGAGCCTATTTTAAAGATTACCCTAATACATACGCGAAATTGTTTCTGAACCGGATGTGTTTAACAAAAAATCTATGTCATTGTACATACATACAATTACTGCATACAACGGTTCAAGATTCGTGGCGAATATTTTACAGGGCCGATCCTTGTTAAAATTCTGATGAAGAATTTGCTTGCCAATTTTTTCTGTTTTTAATTCTCAACAAATAAGGATTTCATACTTTATTTGCTTCGTTTCATTTGTCAATTACGCCTAGTTCTGAATGATGCTACCAAAATTTTTTTTTACATTAGACGAACTACCTGAAAGTTACTCATTAGGTGGAAATCGTTATAAAACTACATACCGTGACTTCTTGTAGATGGTATACGCTACGGATACGCTAGAGAGTTTTGGGTTGGTTTCTGCATCGTATACGACCTACGAAAAGTCAGGGTATGTGTTACTGTTGTACATCAAATCCGGCACAATCCTATAAGATTTCACAGAAATTTGAAACTCTCGAAGGAATCAACTTCTTCGGATTCCGAGTACTATCCCTCACACCCCACTGTCCCCACTATCCGCGCGGCCGTCACTTCTGCGTTTCCTCGCGTACCGTCCACATTCACTTCTCGCGGCGAACGAAGCAAACGCGAGTGTTTTGGTAATTTGCCGTGTCACAAGTTCTAATCACGTGCAAATTTTCACGCGGCCAGTGTGTATACATATATTTGTTACAAACAACAATAATCTTGTGAGTGCAACAATGGATGAGTTACGTCGCACGGCTGAACCGAAAAAAGGTTAAATTTGACGCGCCGACGAACGAATCGTTCGTTGCGATGATAAGTGTTTTATACTGCAAATCTCTGTTATGCAATTATACATATCATTTACAAGAATCCTGCTAAATCTGCACTTGCTATGCAGGGTGATTCGTAATTCACAGCAAATACTTGACAGGGCGAATCCTTGTCAAAATTGGAGTCGAAAGTTCCTAAGAAATTTTTCGGGAAAACGCCTTTTTTCATTCGAAGAAATGGAAATTTAATTTTTTCGGATTTCTGTTTAGATCAACCTTTTAATTTCTTGGGTCATCGTCAGAATTGATATCGAAATTCCCCGGTTAATTTGTAAATAATTTGTACGAAAATTTTTCTTTCACAGCTGTCTCGGGGGGGTCACTGGGAGTGTAAATTCAAAATGGCGACCAAATCATGCTAATGCGTATATTAGAAAAATGGTTTTTTTAGGTTAAAATGGTTTTTCTTGAATAACTCGGCCGGTTTTGATTTTACGGAAAAACCGTAGAAACAAAAGTTGTATCAATTTTGATTCTCTACAAGTTTAGTTCCTGCAGTTTTTCTTCTAAGATCAAGATTTTTGGAATTAAACCTGAAAAAAGCGACAAATTCGAAATATTTCCATTATCTCGTTTATTTTCAACTTAATGGCATAAATGAATAGTAACGAACTTGTTGATAATCAAATTCTGAACAACTTCGGTTCCCACCTTTTTTTCCAAAAATCGATATTTTTGGAATTTAACCCGAAAAGGAAGGATTCTCCGTCAACTCGGCCACTTTTTTTTCGACCATCTCAGATCTGCCACATAATTGGTTACATCAAAGTACTACTAAAAGATACTCTGCGTGAATTTTTTCAGATTCCTCAATTCATTATTTAAGAAATTGCCGTTTTTTCTCTCAAATGAATATACACTACCGTTCATAAGTATGGAAACACTCGCCCCAGATTGTTCTCACTGTACCCATGATGCTCATTGTATTTCTACGAAAATGTATACCGCTGAGGAGTGGGGAGGGACTTCCAGCATTTTCATAGTATATAAAACAAATGTAGAAAACAAATCGTCTTGTTTACGTTTGCTTCGAAAGAGTGGCGTTCGAAAGATCGTCGTTTTTTTGACATTTGTTTCGATCGTCGTTCTGTTATACATTTTTAAAAATATTGAGTAACCAAATTGTATACGTGTTTCAAATTTTCTTTTCTCTGTTCTCTTCGTATATAATCATTTTGATTTTTCGTTGGGAGTGTGCAGAACATAAGAATTGCTGAATGCTTCGTTGCGAATACCACAATTTTATCGGAGCCTAGATTCGAATGCTCGGAGGGTTCAATTATTATAATCGTACGGTAATTTTGTTTTCCGATAATTGGAGAAATTTACACGTGTTGACATGTACCCTAAGTACGATGCAAATATGCGAGAAATTTCAAATCTTAAGGAAAATAAATATTACGACTGTTATTATTTCATCATATAAACCATAAAAAGTCAGTTGGGACGAAAATTAGGTTCTTGATTCAGAAATATCATTCTGACAAAAAATGACCGCGTATTTTCCAAAACAATGAAAGCTTTTTCGAAGTGATATGTGAGCATAAAAAGTCAAAACCTATTTCTACGATTTTTTTTTCCGGAAGCGCCGAGTCATTCAATTTTGTTGCAAAATGAGCGCGCAGTAAACTTGAAGAATCAATATCTCATCTCCGGTTCTATTTGACGTAGAAAAATGATTCACAGCACATTCGCGAGCAGAGAGGATAAGCTTTCGTAGAAAACTTTGGTTTATCCGGAAACATTAAACATTGTGATTGTTATTAACGAACAAATTGTTTAATGGTACCATTTTTTGGCGAGGCTTCGACCATTTTATACATTCTGTAAAAAATCTTTCCGATTACAAATAATTCGTCGGGTTTGACGAGGAATTTCCCATTCGTATTCATTCCGAATGACTATGCGTTGGATATCTGCTATCGGTAGTAAAATATTGAACACGGTGAAATTTAGAGTGATTCGTAAAAAATGAATATCTTAATTTCAAAAGAATTATCTCAACTTTTCTGATTATTCAAGATGATCAAAATTTTTTGTCACACTATTCCATTTCATCAGATTCGACCATTCACTTTTCACATTTTTGTGTATAGTGAGATGGCGCCGACACATGGTTATAAGAGAACAGAAGAGGACCCATGTATTTGTATGTGTCTTCATATAATAAGGAGGGGAGAGCACGAATTCTCTGCCAAAGTATATTTTTATCGTCAAGTACTAATCATGTTATAGATTCTGCATTGAAAAAGCGAAACAACCAAATGAACACGCTTGTATTTTACAGGATAATCCGTCGTAACCGTTGGATGGTCGCAATGTCACATGCCGCGAGGATATCTTGATGGAGTGGTGAACTATGTTCAAATTACACTACTTCGCAAAGGATGTTAGAAACTCTCATCAACCGGGAGAAGGAACTGTTTCGCACAACCCGCAGCTTCATAGTTACCTCGAATCTCGGATACTATTTCCTTGCATTTAATATTTCAGAGGGTATAAAAATAATCCTCAACGTCAATGTCAATAATTGTTTCATATATCCATAGTAACATGAATAAAGTGTTCCAATATTATATATAATCATTTTTTGAAACCCTTTTCACTAGTAAAATAGCTTCGAACATAAAATTATTTCATTATTGTCAGTAGAGTTGTGTGTAACAAGCGATGTACAATTTCAGAATGATTCCGATATAGTAGTATCCCGAAGTTACGCTATGGGTCGTTCCGGCACTGACGGCGTAAGTCGAAAAAAACGTAAGTCGGGGTGCACGTTTTATACAACTGTATAATGTATATATGTATATATATGTATAAATACTCAACAGAGATAATCATGTATGTACCTCATAGAGAACCTCTGAAGCAGAATGAAAAATACTCTTTATTTTCGAAATACAAAATGTTCGAGCACAGTCGTCTGACGACACAAAGATTTTTTTTTCTCGCGCACAGTCACTATCCGTAGACTGAGCGAATAATCGAATACAATGTAATGCATGGACGGAAAATAAACATGACCATTCAAGTTTGCGACAAGGAGAAGCGGAGTTGGGGGGAGGGGGGCGGGTGACCGATGGCGTAACTTCATAAAACGAGACCACAACGATTCGTACCGGTTTTGTTTCAATCATATTTTTCGAACATATTTCCAAATATCTACAAATGGTGAATGGTGATATTTATGAAATCATTTTGAAAATACTTCGTGCTGTGTAAAACTAATATTGCGCGATATGTTTTAATGTATATCGGACATTCTTTTACAACCAAACACCTTTGTGACCGACACATTTTTGATTCAGCTAAAATTTTTGTGATGGGTTCTATACCGAAAAAATAGGGATACGTATTCGAGGATTTTTTATTTCACATATTTCGTAAAATAGAGGGGATCGAAAATTTGATGATTTGGTGTTTTTTGGCTTGGAAGACTCGCTTTCAAAAATTCATAACGCTGCGCCGGTTCTATTTGAGCTGGAAAGCGTAGGATTAGAGGTATACAAGATGGTTAGGTGATAAATGAAAAAATATTCATAATTTCAATCTTTTTTTTCCCTGTTTATTGAACGTAATACTTCCGCAGGACGCTGAATATTTAAATGTGATTCTCAGATTATACGTAAACGAATTTAAGTTGACCGTACGGTCCGCCAAGATAGCGTAGATGCAACCGTATCTTCTCACTGGCTGTCGTCACCTTCTGGAACAAATCTTCATATTCTTGGAGGGCCTTGGTCAGTCGGTTCGGTAGAAAAATCGTGAAAAAGTCCACCAAGTCCAGAACGATTTTATCACCAAATTTCGTTTTAAGCCAACAAAGGTCACTGATTCGGTATTCGAAGTATACTTCAAGGTCCGAAAGCTTTTTCAAGGGCAGAAGTATCTCTAGGCGAGTGACTTCGTTCAATTTTGAAAAGTCTATGATCGTTACTGTAGAGTTGTATGTGCTCAAAATCTCTTGTGAGTTGATTGAGGTCAGATCTGATTTTCAACAGATGTTTTACTTCTCCATTATTCTTGATGAGCAGTTCTAGTCGTTTCTTCAATTCACGTTGTTGTTCCAAAACACTTCTCATTTGCAAGAAGAACAGCTTCAGACTGGCGATGAAGTTTTCACTTTTGACTTATATAACGTTACCCCACCACATGATTCAAAATTTGGTGAGGGGTAAGGAATGTCACGTGAATGATATCAAATACGTATGTTTGTGTATGCGCACGCACCTTTCAGAATTCCCAGAGCGATAGGAACCCAACACCGCAGATCATTGTCTCTGAATGTACCGCGGCTATGGGTTTGCCTTGCACTCTGGTCTTGACTAAACCCGTTCAAAATTCATCGTTGAGTTTACATGACAGTTACAAGCCAAAAAAATGTCACGGGGTTGATATCAAACCGGCATTCGAGTAAGTGGAAATCAATTCTCGGAACTATTAATTTTGGAATGTTACGTGGTTGATAACGTGGGAAAAGATTGTGGGGGTGGTTGATGTTACACATCAGCAGTCCTACCGTGGGAAAGGAATTTGGAGTGGTTAATGTCACCCATCAGCAGTCCTATCGTGAGAAAAGAATGCGGGATGGTGAAAAAGTTCTCACCCCCGCTGCACCCTCTACCGTTGACAGACGAGCACTACATAAAGACTTTGACCTTCGGTCGGTAAGATTGTCGGTAAAACAGCACGATTTTGACCTTCGACCGATAAGAATTGTTGGTAAAGCAGTGCGATTTTCACCGTCGACCGATATAACTGTCGATAAGGTTGCATGGTTTCAACCTCATGTCGGTACGGCAGACTGTGACGTCATCGTGGTAAAGAGTTCGAGTCTGGGGTGAATGTCGGTAAGCGTCGGTAACAAGAATCTGCGTGTAGAACTTTCATAGCTATACTACTATCAAGTCTATGTAAGCAAACTTGATGCCATTCTATTTACCTCAACCTCACCCTCTGATGAGCCGCCAAAGTTTTTCAACCCTGGCCCCATTTCTTTCTTTTCCGTAACACTTTCCTTATCCTGGTCATAACGAATGGCTGATGAACACTTATCGAGGAGTTCTAGATACATCACTAATATTTATTCACAAAGAACACACTAAATACCGCTCACGGCTCGCGGTTTGAATTACGGGTTTGCACGTGTTTAACGAAGACTGCTGCTAAGGCCGTTAGTTCGTATGACGGGCGGCCTAAGCCAGAGATGGCGCTAGCAAGCAATCACTTTTCGCGGTGAAAATCCGCTGTTTCATGCTTCAGCTCGTGAAAGTTTTCTGGCAACTCTAAGTTCGATTTTATTGCTCTTACTCCTAAATTAAAGGTGAAGGATGTATCTGTGTCGTATATTTCGTAGAATTGTGAAAAAAAAATCCTTTGCCTTCAAAATGCTTCTCATGGAAGTTCGATATATTTATAAATGACGGAAAAAACTTGCATCGCGTGAACGTCTGCAAGCGGCAGTTCCGCCGGAAGTAGGCAACGTCCTTAAGGTGCTTTTGAAGACGCGCATCAACCAGGTTCAATAGAAGGAATATAGATCTCCCGCACAACCGACTCGTAACTTTCGTCTCTCGCTCTTGGGCGGAGCAGTGCATACTGGTGAAAAGTAACTTACTTCACCCTCTAATCTATTATCTACGACAAATCGTAAAATCAATTAATCAATACTGAGATTGAAAAGTGGTATGGATCTCCCACACAACTGACGAGTAACTTTCGTCTCTCGCTCTTGGGCAGAGCGGTGCTTACTGGTGAAAAACTTATTTCACACTCTATTACTTATGACAAGGCACAGAATCTATAAATCAATACAGAAATTGAAATGTAGCATAGACTTTACATAAACGTTTAAAGATGTTCAGCATATTACCTATTCCCACGAGATGTTCAATATCAAAGTACAAATCGAATTTCAGTGATGTTCAGTGATTAAGAACTAATTTCTCAAGTGAATTGTCCCTCGCTGCTGATGTACGATCCTGCGTTTGGTTCGTTTATATCTGAAAAACTAGCTGCCCATGCACATATCACACCAATTTTGCTTCAGTGAAAGCTTTGAGTGTCTAGAATATAGAAAGATTGTGTTAATATTCAGGATAGATAGAAAAATAGATTACGTAAAACAGAGTACTATATATTTCATACATGCTTTCACTCAAAGTTATGTCTCGAAGAATATATCAACCATAAATAGTTTTCAAGTGATTATCTGTGGACCTTATAGATTGCATTATGTAGCACTAAAATATCCAACCTCTGATGATAAACGAATGAATCAAAACCGAACTAGCATAGACCTGGGACTAGCTATCACGGAATACAATATAATCAACTTTCGGAGGTAAAAAAGTTCAAAAAAGAAATACCAAGGCAAGCAAATGCTTGTAAGCAACTTGTTTGTTGTACGGAATGGTCAACATATTCTGCATCATGTGCCACACAGCTGACGGATCGTTTTCGAATTGTGTTGTTCAATGAGAGCTTAGTTTCCTGCATATTCCAATCCTTGTCCTTCGCGTTTTGTGAGTATCAGTTTATTTCTGTAGATGCCAGATCTACGCTTTGTTAGTGAACCCACATGAGAAAGGCGATAGTATACTTGCATCCACCTGTCAACCAAGATACTAAATTGAAGATACTTCACACATATTTTACGTCGAAACGTATTTCTTCGAATATACTGTGACGTGGATTTTTCCTGCACCTCGGTCACTCGGAGCGAATGACCGAGAACTTACCGCATGCACAATAATTCGGCGTTCATGATGTACCCTGGATCTAAAAACGATATCGTGAAGTTTTGTTGGGCGCCTAGCGTGATTACCACGCCTCGAAATCGTTATTGCGCTTTACCTCGGCAATATGCTCGGTAGCTGAGTACCGTGGAGAGGGAAGGAGTAATTTTTGCAGAAAGAAAGACACTCGAAAACCACACGCCACTTAACAAAAGAAGTAAAATAAAATCTTATATTTCCCAATAGCGGTGTTACGCCCCGACGTACTGCCTTGGTGTACCTTTTTCAAAATTCCATTTCATTTCATTTCTTTAATTTCTTCAATGCATAGATATTATTTCATCAAAATCTCATATTCTAATAACGGCGAGTTCCACCCCTCCTGGCAAAAGTCACGTAGAGACCAACAATGATCCCTATTATAAGGTTCGACTTTCTTCTATTTAACTGGTACCAAGAACGGGGATGAGGGACTGCTGAATTAGCATCAGTAGCGCTCAGTCTGAAAATATCCCTCTTTTTAAGTTAAAACTATAACCAGTAACTAGGATAAACCACTACCTTTGGAACCACCAAATTAAAATAGATTACTTATTAGGATTTATGAATGAATGTGTGAACATTGCATGTAAATATCTTTTGTTCGTATCTTCAATGTGTCACCGACGAGATTGAGAATCGTCGAAACGACGCTGAAGATCGAGAAGTAACGCTGACCGTGTGGATTTGGGCGCCACGAGGTCGCCCTCGCACCTCATTGGCTAATTACCGTTGTAACTTATTACAAATGTAGCTCCTTGGACCCCCGGGCCCAAGAAGCCGCGTCTTTCGTCTGTTAAGTCGCGAGGTGCGTGGACGTCAACCCGTATTAGCCCTTCTTGAGCAATAGTAGCGTTCGTAAAATCTTAGTTGTGACCGGCCTAAAGTCTTGCGCTAATTCGTCAAATTGAGCATTCAGTTATTCTGTTAGCTGCAATAGACTCACTATCTTCTACGTTTCCATCTTTTCAGTGCTTTACTAAATCTCATCTTTTCGAGAATAGACATTTTTATGCCATTCCATTTTCCGTAATTGAATTGAGTTCGGCCCTGATTCAACCGAATCAGGTAATTTTAAGTGCTAATAATAATAACTACACTAGCGTCTTTGATAAATAATCTTTGGAATCATCTTTAACATATATCAAAATCAGGAAATTGACACTTTCAACTATAGCTTTCGATAGTAAGATATCATTCTAAATCCACAAAGACTAAGTGCCCGACGTTCAACATCGTTCGATTCGTCAACTCTTCCGAACTTGAGGTGAGGCCCTGGTCCAGAATTCTACTGCGCAGACCGACATGGTCCGACGGCTCTCAATCTCGTCGATCAATTCACCTAAAGATAAGTCAATCCGAGTGTTAATCTTCGAAATTGAACGAATTCATGTTTCACTTTTATAATCAAAATTTACTTTAGTAATATTCATTTAAAAGCAAGTCTAGAATTGGTGGCTAGCTTCACTACCCCCAATTAAATCATACTTATTGTTTCCAAGATTAAACCAACAAGAATTAACAACAGGATATATAATTGATATAAGATAATCTAAAGAGAGAGATAAAATATCGAATATTCACGACCAGCTAGTAATAACCATCGTTCAGAGTAGATGTTCCTGGTACCAAATACTATTATCCTTCAAAATAGAATAACACATAATTTGCCAACACCCGCAAACGGTCAAATTCAGTTATTCTGCAGGTTCTCTGCATTTGAATATAAATTCGTTCGTCGGCGTGGATCGTTAAACGAACTCAAAGGCTTTATAAATTGTTACTTTAGGCTTTTATGTCATTATCACCATTCATTGTTATCAGACATTTCAATCACCAAATCATACAGAATATACTTCATCTTTTACCAGTTAAATCATATTGAACCATTTATTTTGAACGACTTTTTTCCCATTTTCATTATTATAAAATTGCCTCAACAATTAAAACAAACCTCACAGACTATAGCAACACGATTCTGCAAATTACCAGCTTATCGAAAGGTAGGTCTTTTCTTAGTTTTAATTTTTATTTATTGTCGTTACGTGGGAGCTTGATTATTCAATTCATCATTAACTACCACCGCTCAGTACACTCTCACCCCCACGTAACAGCGGTGATACAAAAACAAAAAAAAATAATTCAAAAGTCGCTCATCGCGATTCTAAAATTGAACAGAAAATTACACGTAACCTACTCTTTTTCTTACTCTACCGAGCTCGCGGCTCCCCAACTGAAATGTCACTCAACCATCACAAAATTGCCATATGCTATTCTCAATTTGCAAATTCACCGTTTCTTCTCCACAGCGATAATTGCTCAAAACCAAAAGTAAAACTACTTTCTCGACTGTGCGTCGTCGGGCTACCGAATAGACGGCGTCCTCAATCTCACCCAAGATCTCACCCGACTCGGAGCTTTGACGCTACCGCGAGCTGTCTTAAATCTGAACGTGACAACATAACTTAACCTAAACCTTATTTCAACTGAACAAATCCACAACGCCACTATATTTCAGACGCAACCAAAACTCACTACTCGAACTTCTCGTCTCAACCGCAGCTCAACACAACGGCAATTTCGACTGTACATCACCTCAACTTGACTAAACACTATCTTGAGTAAACGGCAACTCAACTAAGCGGAAGCACCACTAAATGTAACCTCATCTAAACACAATCTCAAGGTAACACAACTCAATTCACATCATCCTAACTGAACGGGTACGGAACTAAGCGCAGGCGCAACTAAACGTAACCTCAACTATTCGCTATCGCAACGCATCCTAAATCAAACCTTAAAATCCTCGAAAACGTTATTCGCTAATCCGAGCATTCCAATTCGGTACTTCCTGACCTACTCGAGATGTGACACTGAAAAACCCGACAACACGGCTCGACCCGGTATAGCGAAATTCGGCGATACTTGATTTCAAAAATGAGAGAGACTCAACTAAAACCTGTGACTCTACTCAACTTTCTCAAGAACTCAAAATTTACTCTACTCTAACACGCGTACTCAGGCTACGGTCATCAAGAAAAAGAATCGGCAAAGGAATTTCGAGTACTTTTCTACAACGAAAATCCAAAACGGCCATCCGTTACTCGGCAAGCCTTTTCGTAATTATGCTCGAAATTCAATCGCGGGGATAGAAGTAGCACTCACCCTCTATATCCTTGCAACCCCCTTTTCATTCCTCTCGCGATTTTTGGGCAACTTCATTACTTCGTGGAACTCCTCAAAACGTGACTACTTGTCACGACCGCCAGAACTAGAGTGGTTTCAAAAATCTACGATCTGCCGCAACACAGATTTCAATACGCCATTCCATACGTGACGTCATACCCACAAGAATAGGCAATAATCGATCTGTCATCGATTTCGTCGATTGCGCAACTCGACGCGCACCTTCAATAGCATCGCTGCGCAGAACTTAAAGCTAGATCGCAATCTCGTCCTCCGCGCAGCTCCATGATGTCTTGGTGGTGAGCGTGGTGCTCCCTCGTCGCTAGTCGGTCCGTCGCAATTTCGCTCGTCAATTGTTGGCAGGGTGAAGGGGAAGAAGCTGCGGCGCGCCGGCCGCCAGCGGGAATCGCGTCCACCTTGGATTCCCGCAATGCGGGGATCTGCGTCGGGTCCCCCTCCGCAGCCTGGACATCTTTCCTTCGCAATTGTCGCTAGTCCGCCACTCCGCAATTTTCTCGAATTCGGTGCCGACTTCTTGCCTGATGGCGTTGTAGCTGAAAAATAAAAAAAAACAAAAAACCTGAAATATCTTACGCTATTCGCTAAGATGTCCCCTCTCGTATTTTCGGATGCGTGACCCTAGTCCTGACGCTCTTTTGCAAAAACTTTGCGACTCAATTTCGAAAATTCTTTAATTTTAGTTCCGCCCAGGGTTCAAGGAGCCTCTTGTAACGACCATCAAAAATGCCACGTTACAATACATATAAGCTGATACCGCATACTCGTGACATTCTGCAGATTGCCCATCGTATTGTATAGAGGAAAATTAATGAATTCATCACAAAAAAAAAAAAAAAAAACGATTGAAAATGCCGAAAATGTGACAGAACAAGCTGAACAATTTGTACAAGGTGTAAAGCAAAATATAAAAATACACGGTTTATCGAATGTCTATAATTCAGATCAAAGTGGTTTCGAATTGGACATGCATTCTAGAACTTTAGCAGCCGAAGGAGAAAGGAAGGTGGAATGTCTAGTGCAGTCCGTTGCTTCTACTACACACAGTTACACAATTCATCCAACTATATCAGCTGAAGGAATACTTCTTTCCCCACTTTTTGTCGTCCCAAAAGAACCAAGTGGTATGTTCGGTCCAATTGTGCAACAGACATTGTTTGGACCAGATAATGTGTACAATCTACATAGAAGGATCGAAGTCCGGTAAACTTACTTCAGGTATGAACGGGTTATGAATTCCCTGATTATTTACTTATGGAAATGAAAAAGTTGTGTGTACAGTAGTATCATATTATGATATTTTGTGAACATTTTAAAACTTGGTTGCAACATGTTTTTTTCCCCAACGTTGGTTCAAAAAGTGTACTATTGATTGATTCATGGAATGGCCACTGCCCTGCATCTGTACGTGAGAAAACACCTCCGAATAGAGACGTAACATTGAAAATTATTCCTAAAGAAACAACCGGAAAGATGCAACCTCTTGACGTTTAAGGTTGTAGGGTGTGGAAAAAATTTTTCAGATTTCTCTGACAGTGTTTTATTGATGAATTATGATCTAAATTTGCATTTAAGAAATAACATTATTAAATTGCAATCCCTGACTCATGATCAATTTTCATCTCCACGGTATGTCAACCTTTTCAAGTATTCTTGGTTTAAAAGTAGTTGTACAGAAGTGAAGCCAGAAAGATACGAAAATCCTGTGGACTTCGGTTTCGGAGAAACTTGTTCCTCACATTGTGAAATGCCAGGATGCGATAATATTGCGATTATTCGTTGTTCCTGGTGCAAGAAGTCCTTATGTTTTTATCATTTTTTCGACGATTTACATTATTGAAGTACTTATAAAGAGTAATGTAATTTATATTCCTTCGAATACGGAAATAATGTGACATTAAATAGGTAATTATTATATTATTATAACATATTGTAGGGTTCGTAGTAAGTCGAGATTTGTATTCATCGTTATACAATAACGTGCACTTGACGGTCGACGGATAGCGAAAAAATCAGACCAGACGAAGAGAAAGAAAATTAGACTATAGACTTGGAGCTAAACTGACGTGCTCTGATTAATAAAATAAAATGCATCCCGATTTCCCTCATTCGTCGTATTCGTTTCATAAATCTATCAATATCATATTTACATAATTTTGAGCCATTTACCATGTGATGATTCCAAAATTGCAAGGTCACAATCAATAATATCAGATGATGCTCGGCTGCACATAATGACTACATCTATTGGACAGGTCACCTGAAATTCAGATCCAAATTTAAACAGCCGTGAGAGCGGTGCGTATAAGCTATTTTAATTTTGTTACTTGGAATGGTTTTCGCGCCAGTCAATCAGAGAAACTAATTTATTTTTATCTTGTGTCTCGCATGATATGTCGCAACAGGCAGATAAAATTAGAACTCCGCCGAAACAAAATGTAATTCTCTTGGTGCTTCTGCGTCACAAGATATCTTGAATTTCTTCAATGGCATAGAAGCCATTGCATGTTAACTTTCCGATTTCTTTCAATGTGTTGGAAAAAAATAATAACCAAAGTCCTAAGTATTTATAGCATTAGCCATGTTGATTCCAAAATTTTAAGCTCGCAATCGATTCCAGTAACCTCACAAACTACTAAAATACCGGGCTCCGGAAGATTTCACGATTGTAGAAGAAACTACACCAGAAGCTGTTCGGTAATTTCTGGAAGTGATTTTTGTTATAAATGCAACCGAAATTTATTGAAACAAAAAAGCTCCTAAATTTTTCCTCAGAAAGAGCTTTGTGCTGTTAAATTAGACGAATTGAAGCAAAATAGTGCGATTCTAATGGGAATTCGCTGCACGTGTATAAGGGTAGTTCACCACCTGAGTGACGTTATTTCGGAAAACGCAAAAACACGTGTCCCCTACTTTTTTGTGCTGTTTAAAATGCAATTACTTTCATTAAAATCCGAACAATAGTTTTTTAGTTATGAAATTTTTTTTAACCTCAACCCCTGTAATTTTAGACTATTTAACCCCGTCGTAACCGGCCTAAATGAATTTTTCATTATTCGTCACAGGAATCATTCTCCAATTGGTTTCATTCAAATATCTCAACTGGAAGTATGCGAAACTATGAAATAACCACTGACGATACCCAACTTTGGGGGCTGATTTTACCCCTTTAAACCGTTTTTTGGCCGATAAAAAAAATACCTATCACTTAGATTTCGATGAAGAATAAGATATCCTTAAATGGTCTATAGTCTCAGCGAATCAACATGTACTTAGCCAACAGTAGCTTTCACCCATACCTAAGACAATCCACAAACAGTGGCACAGGTTTTGGGGCTGAAAATTTCGATTTTAAGTTTTTGTTTATATCTTGCTAAACACATTAAAATGAATAAACTGCGAAAATTTCAGAGTTTTTGCTACATACGTAATAGAGAAACACCCATTCTTGCGTTTTTCTAATTTTTTTCGTTTTTTAAAGTTTTTATCCGACTGAATAATAAAACAAATACATCGGCAATACTATTTTTTATCCAAAACTTTCTGAACATTTCATACAGATTTATTTCCAAAATTTAAAATTCGTATTTTCACTATGAATCATGAGTCAAGTGAAAAATAACAGAATTCCGAAATAATTTTTTTTGATTCTTTTCTCTAAAGCTGAGACAATGTAACATAAAACCACGCGTAAAAAAATGCCAATACTGTGGGTTTGGCAACAAAAAAAAAAAAAAGTCATGTAGTTAGTTTATTGAATGTTCACGCTCACACTATTTTACATTTTGTTTTTTCAGTCGTTAAACCCAGAGTGACTTGTAATAGTGTATATGTATGTACACTCATTCTAGGCATGCAATTTACAACTACATGTACTAAAAATAAAAGAGTGAATTTGAAAAGTTGAAATAAACAAAGACAATTGCGAAACACTTGAACAACACTCGCGCTACACACTACACAAGACACTCAACGCAGCAGAGTTCAATGAAAACGTGCGCCGCGAGCCGCGAACTGATTGCCGCTGGAACTTCTGAGTTGCAGTGCTGACATAGTCGTGAAACTAAACATGACAACAGTCGAAGCAATTGGCTTCTCATGACAAGTAAAAAATATATTTGGTTCGGGATGAAAAAATAAAAAATTCATTGACGTGAAATGAGACGATCGTAATAAAATATGATTAGCTATAACATTTCGTATTTGACCAAGCATCAAAGGTGAGGTGTGGTAGCAGTCGCGAAAATTTTCGGGTGGGTAAACAGGGTGATTTTAAATCGCCTCAGACTAATATCTCTAGACCTAACAATAAGCAAAATATGAAAAAACACCTTAAAACAAACCTTTTGGATGTCGAGGGAGAAAGAATACGGTGCAGTTATATTTTTTGTAAGCAAGCGGGCTGAGCTATGCTGAAGTTCGACTTGTTTTTTTATAATCGGAATGGTATTGTTTTTCTTGCAGAATCTGAAAGAACATCAGATTCTGTATTAAAAATATCTGGACATATATGTATAGTATAAAAATAATTACGAGATAAGAGCTGAGCGGTTTGGATCATAACAGGGAGGTCAAATTGATATAAAATACTCAAAGTCTAAAAATGTATCAATAAATTGAAAATAAGAATCACACGTATTGTCATGATTCAAATATAACCGCGCAATGAACACGATAGGAGCGGATGATGTTAGACCTAGGGAGTGGAATATCTGGTCACAAATTTAAAATTGAAGAAGAAGGAGTTGCTTGGTCTATGTCTCTCCAGGCGGAAGAGGTGTGGAGGTTCCCCTCTCTGAAATTGAGTCATAACACATCAAAAATCGACGAACTAATAATAATGAAGTGAATTTAAACCACGAGGAAGAATATTTCAAATTAATTATTTAAAGAGGGATGATGTAAAACGAAGAAACAACAAAAGTGAAATCCAAGAATAAAGTGCCTCGACGACAGACAGTTATTTACAATTATTTATAATTTTAACAATATACACTATATTAAACAATATAATAACGGAATGAATGAATTGTGGAATGGATGAATGAATGAATTTTAAACCTAATGACGGCTCGTGTTTTAATATATTTTTAAATAAATTAAATTTCACTCTGCTATTCGTACCTTATGAAATATACTTAATATTGATTACGCATAATTTTCAATTTTCAAAACAGTCTTATAGTATGTTTGTACATACGTATAGCATTGGCAACATTTCATGCAGATTTCAAAATTGATATCATATAATTTACGTTAATTTTCGAATGACTCATAATGTAAGGAAGACTTAACAGGTGAATTCTGTACTGAAAGCTTAGAGCATATACAGTACTGGAAACGATCTTTTGCGAAAAATTCAGAGTCCCAATAGTGTTCAGATTGGCACAAAATTTATCTGACCAATCAGGACTAGATGGAGTGCCGTGAGTGGTGCCCTCGTAGAGATATAAGAATCATAACGATACGAAGATATTGGCAGCGAAGCATAGGTAGGCCCTTCTGTAAGTGGAAACGTCCGCTGAATAGAGAAGGAAGAAAGATCTGACACCCATTCCTGTCTTTCTTGAACGACAATAGCGCGACAGGGACAGACACGGCTGTGGGACTTGTCATCTTTTTCTATCTCCTGGACGCTTTGAGCGATGCCACACCACCGTTATCTTAATATCTCTATGGTAAGAATTAGCCGAAAGCGTAATATTGAAATGGAAGAAGAGAGAAGAACTAGTGTGTCAATGTTACCCTTGTTCAATAACGCATGTTAAACAAAGGCAACTGGGACTCGTTGAGTTTCCCTCTCTCGTTGGCCGACAAACTCCATTTCTTATGTCTTGCGTGCCCCAAACCAGCTCTTACTTTCTTTATCTGTCACCCATTATTCAAATCAATTTCTACTTTTCTTGAAAAATCAGGAGCAATGTATGAAACGAGTATTATTAACGAGCTTGGCGTTATTTTAATGTTGAAGACGATTTTATTCGTCCCACTCGTATTAAAATATGTTGTTGAGTCGGAGAGGTCAGGTTATGCCGCTCGCGACGTGATATTTGCGTTTTGCTAGCTGTCAGCTGGGTCAGGTTATATGTTCCTTCTGCTAGCTGTCAGCCGAGACAGGCTGGATGGACTGGGATTTACCGTTGATTGTTCAAGTCAATCATCGTTTTTCAAAAAGTGGAAATTATGAAATAAAAAGAAGTAAGAATTACATGCTTGTCGGGATTTCTATCCCAATGACAATTTTATTTATCCTAGTGACATTTAAATCTGCCGCATTGTCAGCTCGGTCAGGTTATGTGTAGTCTGTGCTAGCTGTCAGTCGAAGGGGGCTGGATGGACTACGATTTTTTGTCGATTGTTCAAATATATTATCGTTTTTGAAAAAGTGGAGATTATTGAACAAAAAGAAGTAGAAATTCCAAGCTTGTCGGGATTTCGATCCCAACGACAATTTTATTCATTCTAGTTATATTCAAATCTGCCGCATTGACAGCTCAGTCAGGTTATGTGCACTCTGTGCTAGCTGTCAGTCGAAGGGGGCTGGATGAACTACGATTCCTTGTCGATCATTCAAACCAATTTCAGAAAAGTTTAAATTCACAAATGAAACGAGTCAAAATATAAGCTAGTCGGAATTTATATCCCAAAAATCGGTCGCTCCTGTGAACATTTGTATTTCAGGTTATCAGTGTGGCGAGGTTTTGCCGTCTTGAGACCTGCGAGTAATTATTCGAATTATTTATTTTCCCGTTTTTATGGAATGAACAAGAGCAACGCAAGGCATATGACTTCTTTTCATATCAATTACGATTCTCGTTTAGTTCGGGTCTTTTTCAAGTTTTAAAAAACTACAGGCAATCGGCATGAGCTACAGAAGGCGCCACAGCATCAATCATCGCTCGAAAATTTCTAGTCACGGGTGTAGTTCACAGAGTAGCCAGGTGATTTGTTTGTGGCAGCACGAGCAATACCCGCCAGTAACGGAAGATATCACCAGCGCCGCCACTCTGTATCTGTGATGGACGATGTAAAAGCATGATTCCGGCGTGTAACGTTGGTAAAAAATGTCGCCAAAATTAGACGTCGGTG
Organism: Neodiprion pinetum; assembly: GCF_021155775.2. NCBI lineage: Eukaryota > Metazoa > Arthropoda > Insecta > Hymenoptera > Diprionidae > Neodiprion > Neodiprion pinetum. The sequence goes on along the minus strand of NC_060238.1, from coordinate 15,428,543 downwards.
TTTTTCATGATAGCAAACCAGATCAGCTGCCATTTTTTTATTTCGCCATTAAATCCTACGGGACTGGGCTCAAAATGTGTGTTACATCAGCGTCGAGTGGCATCATACCAGATAGTTCGATCCATCTGGTGCAACTGTGATATTTCCTCAATTTATGTGAGTGGTAACCGATCTGTAATTTTTTTTCAAATTTTCGCAAAAATGAAAAATCGCTCCACTTTTTGCCAAAATAAGCTATCAGTGGCCCAAGTCTCGTTGTGAACGCTTCAGCAGTGTAGGAGTTTTTACCGGGCGCGTCAGCGATGTCCCTCTGACTGGCGGTACGTCTGAGTCATTACGAGCGTCCGTCGGTGTGTTGGCGTCACTATCGTGTTGCCCCGTTGGTTTTAGTACGTCGGTGTGCTAGCGATCATATAAACGGTGTTTGGCCCCGGTTGGGCGGTTGAACCCGCTACAATATCAACATGCCTGAATTCTTTGAAGTCAATTTGCTCGAAATTGTCTGACAAGCCAGCCTTATACATCACACGTGTTGCAGTCTTACTCAAGGCCTGTACATGTGATAAAAATAAATAGAATCGGTGATGTTGTCACGTCCGGAGCGGTCTCGCACGCGACGACTTAACCCTCTAGGTATCTGTAGAGGTTTATATTTATTTTTAACGTGGGTCAGGAGGTGATCGTCCTCTACAGGGCGATCCCGGGAATAGGGTTGGAGGATTCCAATATTAAATTTAGGAATGTTTTCTATGGAACCAAAATGTTTAATGAAATCAAAGTGAAGGAAAAGCAAGAGAAAATTCGAGACAAGGAAGCTTACAAAATGTTCTTAATCTAGTTGTTCCCACTCATTCAACTACTCACTTTTCGGTGGTCACAGTCTGAATAGCTCACGCTCTCACACGATTATACTCAATAGCAACACTCACATACGCTTATCGCTACACTTCTCTAAGGAGTTCGTGGCTCGAAGTTCTGCACGTAATCTAGCTTCACAAGACTCAGATCGCGACGCGAGAAGCCTTTCCGGCCGCGTATAGAATTAGAGTATTACACTCTAATCGTCGGTGTCGGAAAAAGGACTTATAAACTCTACACGCGGTAGCTTTGAAGGAGCCGGGTTCCGTTGATGTGGTTTTTAAGGCGGTCTCTAACGGGACTGACTTCGCTCGCTCGTCCGACACCCCTTGGAGCGTCGGGCGGCGAGCGAGGTTTTCGCTGAGTTCGCAATTCGAGGTTTTCGCTAAATTCACAATTTTGGAACAAAGGCTCACCTCGCGACGGTCATCCTCGAAGCACGTGATCTCGCGATCGCCTCATCCCGGTGTTGATTACATCCGGGATCTGGCGGCCGCGGAGACGCTGACGTTGCTGACCGTCAACTACGCCGTTGCGCTTTGGTTATGCCACGAACTGTTTTGTAGAGAATATTTTATATGGATTAACTAATATATTTAAGCTATGCTTCCTCGTCTGTAAAGCGATATTAATAATTGACACGATTATGATTATTCGGTGTAAATATGCGGCACTCGTGACAATGTAAGATTCACAGACCCCAAACAAGGGCATAAGTTGTTACAAATAATCATAACAGTCCAGTGATCAAATCTAAGCTCCTGTTATTCTGTGTAATGATCGTTGACGATTACGGATAAAGTAAAAAAGTTTGGTCGAACTTAGATCCATGTAACCCGAATCATTGACATCGGGATATGTTCAGATCATTACATTTATTTCGATACTGATACAATTTAATCCCATAACTGACAAAACTGTGAATACGATTTCAAAGACTTTACTATGGTAGATATTTATTTAGAAATCTTTCGATTCCCTCATCTCATTATTCCTCTGAAGTCATAGTTCTGTTCATTCACATAGTACATCAAAAGAATTTGTTTCAGATGTTGGCGAAAAACAGAGCCGAAGAATACTGCCATGAACTAATAGAGTGTTTATTGGCTAATTATCATCCTGATGATGGACCAACGGATGTGAAATATGCTGTTCTTGCAGATGCAGAGATATCTGAAAATTCCAGTATTGAAATATATCGGTAAACGTTTACAAGATTAATAATAACTATGTTCTATCAGAAAATTTTTGAATCGACAAAATATGTACGGAGAACGTAAAATTTACCAAGTATAACGGAGTAGATTTTTAATCAAAACTTGATTTTATTCGTGCTCTCACACTGAAGTATCTTACTAGCAATTGTACCTGAATAAAGAGGGATCTGACAAACTGTCAATTGATCATTGGAATTGTCTGGCAGTAGAGGGGTGGCGGGTGGAAAGGGGCCTGCTATTCTACTCGCCCTCTCAACCTCCTTTTCTTGCCTTTCCCTGGCCGGTGGGAGGTCCATTGCTTAAAGCAGTCATTATCTTGACGTTTCGGACACTGTAATCTGCTCCTCTCTTTATAAGATGGTAATCTGGTGATCGTTGGGTGCTGAAATGCTAAATGTCTCTTCATCAGCTCACAAAATTTCATGCTAAAAATAGAACTTGAAATACTCGTAGGGAAAAGTTACATGGGTTACCATTGACTTTTCAGTGAAACTCTCATGGTAACATCACCCAAACCAATGGTACACAATGTTAAAGTGGAACCTAAATAACACTTTTACGTTTCACCGAATGGCATCATATGGCAAAATTCAATTTTAAAATGGCAAAGTAAAATGACATAAACTGCACGATTTAATTACCATTATGATAAAAGTATATAAACTCCACATGTTAGATTGTACTGAATAAGAATTTTCGTCTGTTTAAGCACTATATGTAAGAATGTATGTAGATGATGAATGTTTACATTTTGGATTCTTGCTTCCGATGGGAAGCGACGCAAGACGGGCAAAACCATCTAATAAATGATATGCGGATGTGCATATCATTAATTACGAGAAGTTCATTGTTGAAAGATATAAATTCGAAAAATTGGTGATTTCGAAAAGTTAACGACGGAGCCAGGAATCGAACCTGGCGTCTGGAGATGCTCAGCCGGAGCCTTGCTCCACTAGACCACCCAGCCGCCCTGACTCTGTTTTCGTTCATTTACCGTTGAGACTTGAACGAGCGGACATCGCGCGCAGTTTCAGTGAACATAAAAGTGAAGAAAAAATCAGGGTAGAGTGCGAATTTAGTTGCCTAAGTGCAATTATCTGTAGCTTGGGCCCACCGTGGTGGGTCACCATCATTTTTAACATTAATAAAGGAGACTGTGAATTGAAAAGAGACCAGCCAAGCGGCGGGTGGTGCAGGGGACCAGCTCCCCGGCATCCTAACCTCAACTCGAGAATGCAGAAACGACCAAGGGAGGTGCATGTCTCGGATAATTTCTCCCAAGCGGAATTGAGGAAAAAAGCAAGAGAAATCGACAGGCTTACAGGTACGACTCGCATCGAAAGAGTGGTTAACGCAAGACCAAAAATCGCTCCTAACCTCACAAAGGCAAGATCACGATCTATATCTATCGAAAGAAAGACAGACGCCGAGTCCGCCCGTGATGAGGCAGCAGCGACATCTGGGTTCATAATACCAAAGAAAGCTACCAGACCAAGAAGAGTGAAAGATAATGCAGGATTTAGGTGCACTAACCAGTACGACGCTCTCTCAGATTCCATGAGTGTCACAGGCACTGAACGGGATCCATCCAGGCAGGTACCGAACACACATAATCTTAACGCACACACTTCCAACACCAGAACAGAAAGAGACAACGACACCCCGAAATTGAAACAAAAACCGCCAGCCATACAGGTATATACGTAGACCAGCCCGAGAGCAACTATCCAAATGTTAACGGTGTTACGCCCCGACGTACCGCCTTGCGTACCTTTTTCAAAATTCTATTTCATTTCATTTCTTCAATTTCTTCAATGCACAGATATTATTTCATAAAAATCTCATATTCTAATAACAGAAAGTTCCACCCGTCCTAGAAGAAGTCACGTACAGTCCTCGGCATCCGTTAACATTGTGTCTTATTTGCTCATACCGAAAGCTGCGCTATAGAATTGCTGAGCTAGTAACAGCGGAGCTCAGCCTAATAATACCTCTCTTTTAAAGGCAAAATTATCATTAATAATTAGCATAAACTATTCATCCATTGTAAACTAAATTAAAATAGATTACTTATTAAGATGTATGGATGAATGTGTGAACATTGTATGTAAATATCTCTTGGTCATATTTTTAATATGTCACCGACGAGATTGACAACCGAAGGAAGACTCGAGTCGCACTCGAGGTAACGTTGTCCACGTGGAAGCGGAGACCGGAAGGTTGCGCTCCAACGAAAAGAGCTGACCCAGAAACACCTCGGATAGGTCTCGCACTTCATTGCCTAATTACCATTATAACTTAGTTGCAATTGTGGGATCTTGGACCCTCAGGCCCAAGCGGCCACGTCTTTCGTCTGTCAAGTCGCGAAGCGCGCGAACGTCAACCCGTATTAGCCCTTCTTGAGTACTAGTAGCGTTCGGAATATCTTAGTTGTGACCGACCTAAAATCTCTTGCTAATCCGTCAATTCGAGAATTCATATTATCTTGTGATTGGAAAAGACTCACTATCTCCTACCTTCCAAATTCTTTCGTGTTCTTTACCATTTCTTATATCTTCGAGAATAGACATTTTCATGATATTCCGTTTTCCTCAAATGAAACCAAGTTCGGCCCAAGTTCAATCCGGATCTGGTTATATTAAGCATTCACTTTAATAATCAAGAACCTCATTACTTTCGTAAAACAATTAGTTAAATAATAATAATTCAAACCATCTTATATCAAAACCGCGAGTGAAACATTCGGAAATTTATGGTGAACAGTATCTTTTTGATAATCAACCTATCGAAACCAATCAAGACTGAGGGACCGGATTCATCGTTACCAATATCATCCATCAACCCTTCCGATCTCGAGGTGAGGCTCTGTCCCAGAATTCTACGGACACCGACCTACACGACTGACGGCTCTCAATCTCGCCGAACTTCGCATCTAAAGATAAGTTCATTCGAGTAGTCTTCTTCAACATCATTCCAAATTTTGCACAACATCTTATTAAACAAAAACAAATGGCAAGCTTCACCATCCATTGTCGAACATTCATTATTGTTTTCTAAGAATATCAATATAAATTTTCTCATAGAGGTAGAATTGGCGCCTAGCTGCAGATACTAACCTTGGGTATTTAGAGAGACACTCTCCTGTCTTCAACTCGGCCCCAAAACCATATTTTTGCAGGTTCAAATCAGAGCTAAGTAACGCATATAATTCTACGGATCAACTGATCCGTAGCGTAGGATTGGATTATTAACATAAGTTACATTCAATCTAAAAAAAGAGATATCGTATGATAATAACCGATCAGAAGTAGAAATAATAGTCGTTCAGGATAGATGTTTTGGAGGAGCATTATGTTGAGTTATACAGGGTGGGGCATTTAGAGTGTGACAGAGCAATAGCACTCAAACTGTCGATGATACTGAAAAAAGTTTCATGTAAAAGTTATATTGTTTGAAACGGCCGACATACTGGACCATCCTATTATTTTTTCGGTGGAGGCGCTGAAGCTACGCCAAGGTGAACTCCACTTTTTTCAATAGAACCATGTATTTTTTTCCCACGATATTATTATTAAGACGAAGTTAGCGACCTACAACACAAGAACATTGTAGGCACGCGAAGTATGAAAATAGTTGAAAAATCGGAACATATCGGAACAATCACTTTCAAAGGATTCACTAACCTTGGGTTGAGGTACCTACAGAAGATGCTCGAAGTGATGACCCTCGACTTGTAAACATTTGTCAATTCGCTGAAGAAAAGACCGTCGAACTGTAGCCAACATTTGTGGTGTAATTTCGGCACATGCTTGGCGTATTCTTTTGTTTATGTCGTCAGGCGTAGTATGTGCTGAAGTATTAAAATTGAAAATTCGCTTGAAAATCTATCTCAAAAGTATTCACGAGACTCCTACCTTGAAACTAATTATTTCGATTCAATTTGATTTTTCGACTATTTTTATACTTCGTGTGTCTACAATGACCTTGTGTTGTAGGTCGCTGAATTTGTCTTAAAGTCAGTAATAATATTGTGGAAAAAAAATACATGGTTCTATTTAAAAAAGTGGAGTTGACCTTGACGTAGCTTCAGCACCTCCACCGAAAAAATAATAGGAGGATTCAGTATGTCGGCTTTTTCAAACAATATAACTTTCATGTGAAACTTTTTTCAGTATCATCAACAGTTTGAGTGCTATTGCTCTGTCACACTCTAAATGCCCCACCCTGTATGTTATTCATATATCATTAAAATAACCCTACGTTTTGAAAGAAGCGTAAACGATCGAATTCAACTAGTTCTACAGCTTCTCTGTATTTGAATATGAATTCGTCCGTCGACGTTGTATATCTTTAAATCCAGATATGATTATTAGGTTTTTCTTTTATATCATTCATTCATTTCATAAATAATCATTTGAAGAATATACGTTATCTTCTACCAATCAAAATCATATTCAACCATTTATTTTGAACGATAACCTATCCCATTTCATTAATAAATTAGCCTCAACCATTCAAACAACTCTCACAGACCTGTATAGGACTAGGCAACAACGTGCCCACATTACCGGCTTATCGAGAGGTAAGTCTTTCTTAGTTTTAATTTTCATTCATTATCGTTACGTGGGAGCATCTTTGATTATTCATTAATCATTAACTACCACCGCTCAGCACACGCCCAACCCCACGTAACAAAGGCATCCAAAATCACAGAGGCAGATTTCTGGATAAAACAAGCCGACGGTGATTACATTAGAGTAATGCTCCAGAAAATAGACACGTTCCATACAATCAAAAAAATACTGGAAACCAACAAAATTGAGTACTTTACGTTTACCCCCCAGAGTGAGAAAAAAAATTCGCTTGTACTTAAAAGTATAAATGCTGAATATACCGAAGAGGAAATCAAAAAGTGCATTGCCAAGAAAAATCTCTCCGACCTCAAAGTCGAAGAAGTAATCAGACTCAACTACGGTGCACAAAACGAAAATAAATTCCATTCTATAATTCAACTCTTTCCAGACAGCAAAACGGCCACACCAACCAGAACTAAATTCCTACTTTACCAACCGTTGAGATGGGAGAGAATCCGGAAGAAATTAATCTTCCAATGCCAAAGAGCCAGCGTATCGGCCATACGAGCAAGAACTGCCAACTTCAGTTTCGTTGCGTTAAATGCGGAAAAAATCACGGCCCTAAGAAGGAAGGAGGAGTCTGTGAAATAACAGAGACCTGCGACAGGGAAAAAATTAAATGCGCAAACTGCGGCAACACCAGACACCCCGCTTCGTATATGGAATGCCCGTACTTAGTCACGGCACAAGATCGTAAAAGGCAGGCTCAAGGGTTCAGAAAATCCTTGAGAGCTGAAAAAATAAACAAAATCGAGCGGTACGCACACCCTAACATCCCTTTCGCAGTCATTGGAGGTAACTATAACAGCAATTTCCCAGTTCTCCCCAGAAGCGAAGAAATGCGCAATCAACATCAATCACAAGAAACCCATTATCCTCCACAATATAAGGAGCGTGATAACGATTTTTACGGACACGAGGACCACATCTACAACAACAATAACATTTCATACAACAACAATAATAAAATCCCATTCAACAACAACGACAAAATAACTCACGACAACAATAATTTCCCCAACTTAGAGAGACTGCTGGATCAGTTTAAAAACAGCATGTTAGAGATCTTGAAATCACAATTGGCCGATATTAGAAAGAAATTAACTGATCATTTCCGAAATATCGAATTTTTAATGAAATAATATAAATAATTGCGAACGCAAACACACAGCAAATTGATAATCAGAGGAATAACAACATCCTTGACCACAAAATCAAAATTTGCGCAATTAACGTAAATTCTCTGGAAGCGAATAAAAAAAGATACGACCTCTAAGAATTCATTAATAACAACCAAATCGATATAGCTCTGATTTCAGAAACGAAACTAAATTACAGACATAAACTAAGTTTCCAAAACTACGTATTGATTAGAACAGACCGACCAAACGCCAGAAACGGAGGAGGAACGGCAATAATGATCAAAAAAAAAATCAGCTTCACACAAATCCTACAATCAAACTCGATGAACAACAAAGTTATAGAATACACACTGTTAAAAAACGATATGAATTCAAATAATACTCTACTCTTATTCAGCATCTATGCAGTCTGCAATAATAAAAGAACCTTTATCGAAGAGCTCAACAAAATCTACCGAGACCATAATCTGGGAAACGACAATGTTTATTTTAATCTCGCTGGTGATCTAAATGCCAGGCACACGTGCTGGGGCGACTCCAAGATCAACGAAAGAGGCCCCTTACTTAAAAGCTGGGACGAAGAACACGGTGTCACCAATAGGAGTACATTATACCCCGGGAAAAACGAATTAGATCTGACCAGATATAATTACGAGTATATCTGATCAGATCTGATTATATCTGGTCAGATCCATTGATATCTGGTCTGAATGACATTTTAGACATGATCGGATCTAATAATATCTAATATGAGTTTTCAGCCCAGATATAGTTATATCTGATCAGATCTGACCAGATATTATTAGATCCGATCACGTCTAAAATGTCATATCAGACCAGATATAAATGGATCTGACCAGATATAATCAGATCTAATCAGATATAACTATATCTGGGCTGGAAACTCAACCAGATATGATCAGATATAGTTATATCTGATCAGATCTGGCCAGATATTATTAGATCCGATCATGTTTGGTTAAGTTTTCTGCCCAGATGTAGTTATATCTGATCAAATCTGATAAGGAAACTTAACCAAACATGATCGGATGTAATAATATCTGGCCAGATCTGATCAGATATAACTATATCTGGGCTGAAAACTTAACCAGACATGATGAGATCTAGTTATATTTGGCCAGATATAACTATATCTGGGCTGTCAACAGCATCAGATCCAATCAGATTTGATTTTGTGTACTATACCTATAGAGTCACGTATGGGTATTGGAAAACACAAATAACAATAAGGTGTTTAAAATTCTCATTATTTATTTATTAAGGAAATTTACTCATTACATATTTTTTTACATTTCATTTTCAAAAAATTTTATTTAAGGTATTTGGAGTTCCACATAAGTAATTTTTAACCTCTATAAGCGTATTCATCGATTTAATCTCGTTTAATTTAATCAAACAGAATTTATTTTGTAACTGAACTTGTATTATATGATCGACTTTCTGTGTGCAATTTGGAATGAAAAATATTTTTGCATGCACAACGCAATAATACTGTAAAAAAAAATACAAGTTACTGTCAATAAGGAAAAAATATCGTATAGAAGCATATATAACTGTATTATTACTGGTAGGAATAATAACATTGGAACTATCGTTTTTAGTTTTTTTTACCCTAACCAATATTTTTGATACTCATACACAGATAACCTTACGGTGCAATATCACTCATATGCCTATAAATAACTGACAGCGCTGCGTAGTGGCCAGCAGTGGCAAAAAAAATCTGGACAATAACGCGGCTACCCCCACCACTCAAATTTCAATTCGTTGCAAGACCTGTATGTAAGACCGTGAGATTTACTTACTTACACGACTTGAGCCGAATCTCTCCGAATAACATTATTTTACTAGTTCAACCGTACATTTCATCATCTCTTTCCCCCTTTCATACGTTGGGGGTATAAACATACGATCCCAAGCTAAGGTTCGTGAGCGGGTGAGCGCGCCAAGATTACACAGAGGCTTTACATGATACGTGGCGTCGTTTTAATAAATTTCGTTGATACTGATTGAGAGTAGTTTATTATAATGTTTTTGATGGAATGCAAAGCAGACAACTCTTTAACAATTGTTGAGAATGAAAACGTCATTTATGAGAAGAATACTGAAGTGGAAGAGGATGAATTGCTTACATTTTTTGTTGGTGGTAAAAGTTTTTTAGGTTACGTTAAGGCACGTGGAGGTAAGCAAATATTTTATTACAATCATAAATAAATTTGATTGCATCAACGTAAAAATTAACATTCATTAAATTACTTAAGATGATGAAGATGCATTGAAAGCTAAACAAAAACAGTGGTTAAAAGACCACAAAAAGAAGCCGGGTAAATCTAATAAGACGTCAGAAAAAGTGATTGTATCTCCGATCAAGGCTAGACGAATCTTGAAGAAAGAATCCCCTCTGAAAGTAAATTCAAAAAAAGAAGAGGCTAAGAAAAGTAAAAAAAAAAACGAGGAGAAGGTAGTTATTATTTTTATCATTTTATTATTTAAATAAGTTGTATTATTATTAGGAGTTTTTACTTGACATCAATTATTAAATGACGTTTATTTTGTTCTGCTAGGAGTCTTTAAAAAAACGTCATGTCGACACCCAGAAAGAAGTTGCTCAGATTATTAATCAAAGTAAAAGTCAAGTCTTGTCTAGTTCGGAGTCGTCTGATGCTGAAAACAGTCCATCTAAAGATGAACTGAAAACTGAACTGAAGAGACTTCGTGCTGCTAATGGAATCTCTAATCGTTCTACTTCTACTGATAACGCACAATTACATTAACACGATGTTTAGAAAGATGGATCATCAGAAAAAGAGGAAGAAATAAAAAGATAGGAGGGGACACCGGCTAAAAAAAAGAGAACCGACGTAATTGAAGAAAAGCCGGCACCAAGTCAATTATTCGATAAAGATTATCTAAGACCAGTAAGTGTTTATTTCAAAATTACACTTAATTATTTAGATGTCTCAGCTTGGCAATTCAGGAATTTATTGCATTAGTGATATTTACGAATACGCATTGGGTGGCAAGCAAGTTACTCATATAGCTCGTCGTTTGATCGATGGCGTTTTTACTAAATAAGCCATCGCAAGTAGTAACTTTACAGGCCAGCCTCCTAGAGCAGAAGGAAAAGAGCGCCAGATAATTCCTGTTTTAACATTGAACGATACTGCTAAAAATGCTATTATATGTTTGTTAATAATTTTCCCTTCTCCATTCATTGCTTAAGAAATATTGAGAATTTATATTTATTATGTTAACTTCAATTATGTTTATCTCAAATCAGATTTCGGTTTGAACAAAAATGAATTTCATTTTCGTAGTAAATTTGTTGACTGGAAATACCGATTTCAATTAAGTAAAATTTATAATACTATATAGTTACTATATAGAATGTTGAAACTTTATTGTTTTAAGTTCACAAAATGTTCAGGAAGTGAATATCAGAAACAATTTTGGTTTTATAGCTGTACCAAATAATTGATTGTAGTTACCAATGATTGGTAAATTAAAAGTTAATTGAAGTTACTAAATATTTTCACGCTTGTTGAATGTTGAACTAAATATTCAGCTTTTGAATTTGAATTAGATTGAATCATATAATACCAATATTTAGATAAATAATTTTTAGGTCTTAGAACACTCTTATGTTCCTCAAAAAAATATTTGTTCAATTACTGGACCAACATTGAGTATTTATATTTTTTATGATAACTTTAATTATATTTCCTTCACACAGATTTCGCCATTCAACGAGGATAGTCGAGGCAATTTGAAATTCCAACGAGGAGCTTTATCGTTGGTCAAATGCCTCAGCGAGTCGGTGAAATTAAGCGTTAAATTTCATCATCCAAAGCTCTACTCGCGCCACCACGCTTGTCTGAACCATGAATAATTTTCATGATTTTTTTTTTTTTTACGTGTAAACAAGTTTATCCTTTAATTATTACCTTTATTTGTACACGTTTCAAATTTAATAAGTTTCCGTATCAAACCAGTAAACAAATTTACATCAGATTATTATCATATAATTATTATTATTCTAAAAGAGAACTAAAAAAATCATTGATGTAGACCAAAATTTTATCGGGTTTCTTAATATAAATAAGAAAACTAATCATTCAATTTCTTCATTTAAAACTATGTTCAGGAAAAAAAAAAGGATTCCATATTAAATTTTTTACTAAAATTATTAAAAATGGAACTCTGAAATTTCATAAACGAAAAAACAATTGCATAATTCAATAATCTCTTAAATAAAAATAAATATAAATGCTGTGAAACATACTATTTTTAATATTCAAATTCTTTAGTTATGTTGTATGGAATATAATTTATTGCTTATGCAAATTATAAAAATGTTGTGTAGTACCGTAAGACAAAAAAGTCTATTTCTTAGATATTATGTGTATTTAATTTTTATAAGTCTACGTTCAAAAGTTTTATGTTAATCGTACAAGAAAGAATAAAGAACGAATCTTATTATCAATTAACATCTTTTTTATTTCAGAATAGTATTTGGATTTTATACATTCATAATTTATCCAGCATATGATGGTAACAAGAATGACAATAATTTGGAGACCCGAGGACATATCTAGTCCGATTCATCAACATTGATTAGATTTTTTGCTTCAGTTTATCTGGCGATATCTAATCAGACCTGATTATATCTGATCAGATCTGGTTATATCTCATGTAAATAATTATCAACTATATCTGGTCAGATCTGATTATATCTGGCCAGATCTCATCAGATAGAGACAATTTAAAGATCTGGCCAGATCTAATTCGTTTTTCCCGAGACATCGCAGGTAAACCTACTTTCCCGAGGTCAGGATCGTTTCCTGACTATTGCCTCGCTGATTCACGCATAGAATTTAAAAACCACGCTAACAACAAACTCAATACACTCCTATACGATAGTGATCATAACGCCATCTGCTTCTCTCTCGACTCTCGCGATATTTTCTTGGGCTTCGCATCTCCCCTACATCCGAAACCGAGACTCAACTACAAAAATACGAACTGGAGAAATTTCTCGCAATCATTACAAGATAACTATACTAATCGTCTCCCTGACAACCGAAACTTAACAATAACGGAAATCGATAAGCATATAACTAAAATTGAAGATCACATCACAGCAGCCATCAACTCAATAGTAGCAAAAACCAAACCCGACGATACAGCAGGATGTCTAAAATACGTCAACAATAGAATACAAACATACAAATCATCACTAATCTCCTTTCTATTCAGAAACAATCTCAGAAATGCCCAGGTTAAACAGAACATCAAAACCCTTATCAAAACAATTAACAAACAACCAAAGTCACAGTTCAGAAAAACAGAAACGGAATACTGGAAGGCGAAAGCAAGGGGCATTGATTACCGAGACTCAACTGAATTTTTTCCAAGAATAATTAGGAACTTCCGATACAAGGAACCACCAAAAATCGACCCACTCGCCATCGATACTAACAATAACGCTCTTTTAACACATGAAATACTAATCGACGCTCCTCTCATCGAAAACAATAACAAATACATCTTCACAAATCCATCAACGAAGCTCAACATCATTGGAAAATACATCGAATCAATTAACTCCCTGAGATACTCTAACGAGGGAACTGAAATGAAATACACTGCCGACACAGCTGCATTAGAAATAAAAATAATAGTTCAACATATGAGGTAACACAACATCACACACACCAACTTCAATAATGATAACCTAGCTCATCTCCCCATACGTGAAGGAGACGGGACAAAATTCCTTCATAGTCAAGCTGAAATTGCTCTGATTCTCCAAAAGGCGAAAAACAAAACCTCCAGTGGCCTAGACAACATACCGATGATCGTGCTCAAACATCTCCCCCCTTCGTTAATAAAAGATTGTACAATTATATTCAAAAATTGCTTTAACCACTCGTATTATGCGGACAGATGGAAAAAAGCCAAAGTAATTCTGATAAAAAAAAAAAGACAAAAACGGAGCAGATCCAGCGAGCTGCAGGCCTATAAGTCTCACGGTCAACATTAGTAAAATTTTTGAAAAACTAAACAAACTTCAACTCACGTCTCACACAGATGCAAACCGGATAATCCCTAATAATCAATATGGATTCAGCGCGAAACATTCAACGGTCCACGCAATCCACAATTTCTCATCTGACATCAATAAACACCTCCTGAACGGTGAACGCAACCTTAATCAACTTGGAAAAGGGCTTCGACTCGGTGTGGCTTAACGGATCAATATACAAATTACATCACCTCAACTTTCCGCATAACCTGGTCCTTCTCATCTGCGCCATAATACACAACAAAACGTTCATCACCTGGGATGGCTACGGTCAATCAACAATTTCATTCCGAACTCAAGAAGGATTGCAACAATGAACGGTGACTTCCCCGGTTCTTTTCAATATATTCAACAGCGAAATCCTAAATCGCTTCAACCTTAATACAGGTAATGACACACACTCCGGAGCGTACGCAGACGACATAGTTATTCACGTAGCCGATAGAAAAATCCCAACAATTCAGGAAAAATTAAACACCGTGTGAACCAAATTTACTAATATTACAAAAACTGGAATCTAAAAATAAATCCGCTGAAAAGTGAAACAATATTATTCCGAAAAACACTTAACGAAATTTCTCCGTTAACTGTTCCTCATATAAAACATTTCCAAATCACAATTGGAGACCAAAGTATTCGGGAAAACACACCAATCCCCAACAAAGATGTAGTAGAATACCTCGGAGTACACTTCGGCTACCTTCTCAGACTGAATAAACACCACGGTACACAACTGAAGAAGGCAAGAAACGCTCTGAGAGCCAACCACAGAATTTTCTTCAATAGAGAATTGGGTATTTGCATGATTTTTATATTTCTTAACTCTTGATGTTTTTCGATTCTATAAATTTTTTTAGAATTTTAGAAAAAAAAATATTTTGTTTTTGTTTATTAATATTTAAATAATTTAATAAATAAAAGTGGTCCTAGATCACATAAAAGTCACGTGACATAAAACGGAATGTGATTGGTTTGACGTCATTGTGCTGCTACTGGCGCGTTTATTTGAATCCACAAAGAGTAATGTACAATATTTTCTAGAGCTAAGAAAATTTTGAGTAAGTTTTTTAAACTTCAAGTTTGATACATTGTATAATTAATGTCAGACTTCAGTGAAAATAATTAAAATAGAAATCAATTTTTGTGTGGTGTTTTTTTTTTTTTAACTCACACGGATAATTGTGTGGAGGTTATGATCACGTCAATGTTATTATACTAAGATTGTTAAGCAAGCATTAGTTTGACAGCAGTGCAGTTAGTGATTATTAATAAAATAATAAAATGCCCCGACGAAAAGTGGATCCAGGTTTTAGTGAAGCACGATCTGATAATTTACCACGAGTTGATGCATTTATGGTTGCATCCTATCTCGCATCTCACTCTGACTTTGTATCAGCAGAAATGAAAGGAGCAAAAGCTAACCTGTACGTATACTTTAATACAGCTATTTAAATTGATAATAGTTAGAAATAAACTGATACCTTTTTTATCAAAAAAATAAAAATAGTATCTTATGAGATAGTGAATAAATGATCACAGTTATCTTACTATTTGGGTTAAACTGCTTTGAATTATAGATCAGGGAGAAAGTCATATGGAGACGCAGCCATCGAATTTGTACAGCTGAAACTTCATGGATCTATATGTACTCTCAAGTGTCTTATTTGTCCTGAACACAGAGTACATAATAAATCATATCGAGTGACTTTAGTCTTGAATATTGTGGACGAAGAGATTTTATCGACTCAATGTCATGATTGTGCGGCATCGCTAGGTGAATGAAATAGTATAACAATATTCTAGGAATAACCAGTCCTGTTATTGTTTCTTTTAATTTTTTTTTTTTAATATTTATGATACACTCGTTACATGATAAGTTAAAAATGCTTTGAAAATGTAATAACCTCAATTAACTTATTTTTATATCTTTCCTAGGTGGATGTAAACACGCTATTGCATTTCTAATGTGGTTACACAGAAGATCTGAAGAACCTTTACCAACAGATGTTGAATGTTACTGGCGCAAATCTGTTTTATCTCAAGTTGGATCATCAATCAAATTTATTAGGGTGAAAGATTTTCCTTCTGATACAGATACTACTGCTATAGCTAAACCTTTTAATACACTACAAGAATTTGTGAATAGAACAAAACAAAAAACAGTACAGAGCCAAATCTTGAAATATTTTGGTTCAGAAAATACTGAAAAAAGCCTATCAATTCATAATTTATTAGTGGACTTTATCAATTTAGGAGGAACATCATGTGACGATTTCTTAGATTTTTGCAACAATCGAATGTCTCCAGATTTGTGTGATAATATTGAAAAATTAACTCAAGACCAAGCAGATTGTGATCTTTGGTTTTCATTGCGATATGGACGAATCACTGCTTCAAAAGGATATGAAGCGTCCCGGTGTAATACACCTGATGGAACGTTAGTAGAGTTGCTGGTTGGTGGTCAAAAACTACGTACTACTAAAGCTATGGAACGAGGCAAACAATTAGAAGCTATGGTTTTACAATGAGTTGAGCAGAAGTTGAAAAGAAAATTTCAAAAATGCGGTTTATTTTTATGCAACCAGTACCCATACTTGGAAGCTACGCCAGATGCAATAGATGAAGAGTTTCTCGTCGAAATTAAACGCCCGAGGTCTGAAAAGAGTACATACATTGACACTACAAATTACAATAAAGTCTCAATGAAATATGTTACTCAAATGCAGATGCAAATGCTTTTCACAGGAAGAAAAATGGCATTATTTATTGTAGCAGACTCAAATTTTGAAGAAACACGGGAATTTAAATCTCTAACTATTGATTATGACTCACAATTGGTGGACAAATTATTAAAAGATTTGAATAGGTTTTGGAAGAAATGTATTTTTAAACGTTTATTTAATTCTTTGCAATAAATTAAGCTATCGAATTGTATAAATACAAAACTTTTATTTGTTTATATTAATATTTTCTTAATTTTTATTAAACATAGTTTTAATGTTAATAGAACTATAGTGAAAAATATAAATATACGCTATATATAGATTTTATATTCAACTATTTACGTCTTCTTGATCAATGGTCCTTGTAGATTAGTTAGAGCAGCAACGATTGTCATAATATTATCCATTTTAGGAATTAATTTAATGTTTACACATGAATGAGGTTCGCAAATTTCAAATTCTCGTATCCTTCTCATCAATCTTTCAATGTGAATACGAAGACTTGCGATTCGTTTTGTAGCAATAACTTCTTCATGACTTGGTTTCTTGTCAGCACTTACTGTCGGAGGTCTAATTAACGTACAGTTTTTAGCAATCACCAAGTTTTCAATGTGTTTAAAGCCTCTATCAGCTAGTACAGCAGCGTCTGGTTTCAAACAATCCAAATATCCAGATTGAGAGACGATTTCAGCATTCGATATTCTACCACCGAATCCAGGTGAAATAAAATTAACTATTCCATCAGGAGTACAAGAAACTAAATATTTAACCGTATTAGACTTTTTGTATTCAGACCAAGTCAATGATTGTTTTACAGGATCTGTTGACTTTTCTATTTCAATTTCTAAACAATCAATTATTGATTCTACTGCAGCATAACGACTTCGAAAGCTTATTGGCAACTGACGTTTGATTCTTGCTGATGAAGGCCAAATAATAAAGTCTTTTAAATATTCTGCCATGATTGGTAAAGTCTTTGTAAATATGCGACTTATATTAGAAGTGGACATTCCAAAATCATCAGCTAAAATAGCAAAACTTTCATTCAATCGTATTTTTTTTAACGTGATAAATACATGAACGTCAGTTAAGTTAGCAGTACGTAAAATATCAATAAGATCCATACAGTCACTCGGGATTCCGATATATTTACGAGGCGATAATCGAATTCTCTCAAATGTTTGCTTCAAGTTACATTTTTGAAATTCTTCTTGTTGAAATGCACTTTTCCATTCATTTTCAGTACTTGCATGTGTGGATAAAAAATTATCTGATGAAGAAGTGGGAAATGAACTCACTGTTGTGTGAGGTGATAAATTTGTTGTGTTAGGTGATAAATTTGAGATGTTAGGCGATAGATTTGTCAGTTGACGATTGTTCGTTGGCAAAGAACAAGAATTGTGCAGATTTTTGTTCTCAAATGACAGTTCAATTGGAGACGTTGCACGATCTTCAGTCTGAGGTTCACATTGAACTTTCGTACTTCTGTATGAGCTCCTTATTTTAACTTGAACAGCAACATTAATTTTTTCATTTCCAGTAGCGAGATAATCATGACAAACATTATCATTGGTATCATTTCAGATCCTTGATGATCGTTGATATTCATATTATTGAATATATTATTATTAGAATGTTCTTCAGCAATACAATTGAGTGACTCAATCACTTTTAGATTAACATTATCCATTGTACTGCTAGAGTTTTGGTCTAGTGTTAAATTATCAATAGATAAATCAAGTTTTTCAAAACCTTGTTGATGAACTTCCATTGAACGAGCATCATCTATGTTTATGGGATTTGGTTTATCAATAAATTTATGCGGCACAACATTATTTTTTATCCGCTTGTTACCACCAACCATTGTCCACTCCAGCCAATTGTCCATATCCACTTTTAGCTAAAATGAATAAATTCAATCTTTAATTTACGTTATAAAATAAAAGTGTAATTTTAGGTCATAATTTTATTTAAAATCAATTTTGCTTATTTTTAATGAATACTTACGTCAAAATGATCTTCACAACAATAAAGCCGAGTTGATGCTGAATAACAAGTTTTATTTCCACATGCATCCAACCAATTTTTACGCTTTGAAGCATTTGATGGAACATTAATAAGAATTTTGTTTGGGGTAGATTTACCAGTATTTTTACAAGTTGGTACTATACACCAACAAAAATCGTTTTTCAATGACATATTAAATAATTTAATAACTTTAGTTTATAATAAACAGCACTATCAGCCGTTCTTTTCATCAATCACAACACAGAGCAACAGCTGATTACACTTACGGCGTGCTTACAGGAGAACCTGGCGCTAAAAATTTCAAAAAAATTCAGCATTGTGACGTCACATACGCGAGATGGAGCTACTTATTCATTTAAATATTGCCTTTTTTTTATTTATTAAATTATTTAAATACTTATAAACAAAAACAAAATATTTTTATTTCAAAAATTCTAAAAAAATTTATAGAATCGAAAAACATCAAAAGTTAAGAAATATAAAAATCATGCAAATACCCAATTAGAACCGAAAGCGAAAATAATCTGCTATCAACTTCTGATATGACCAATCATGGCTTACGCTCCTCTGATCTGGTGGAACGTGGGACTATCAATTATGGAAAAATATCGAAAATTCGAGATATCCTGCTTGAAAGCCTGCCTTGGACAATATCGCACTGCAGAATCGGATTACACTAGACGCATCGATAATGAAACAACATACGACGGAGCCGATATACCACGTTTCGACACTTTTTGCTTCATGCTTACAACAAATTACTTCAGCACTGCTTATGAAATAAACGATGACCTCGTCAACTAACTACCGATAAATAACGATGCAACAATTCTCAGAATGGCAAAAAGTAGTTATTCACCCCCGGAAACCTTCACAAACTTCGACAAGTTGGGCTATATACATATTTCTATCTCTATTTAGAGAGAAACTGCGAACTCTTAATTCGAGAATGACGCGAGGGAGAAGTGACGGGATGCTTGGGAATGTTGCAACAAATTATAACTGAATACTCGACACGTAAAATAATGCTTCATTTATTAATACATGTTCCTCGATTGAGAGATAGGTTCGGACTGAGCGTGGTCATCGCGACAGCTCCGTTGCTGGGCGAAGAACACGAAAGCGTATCGTGATAAACGTGAGGATAGAAAAAGAAAAACAAAATAAGTGTGGTAGAATAGACTCGGCGAATTTTGGCGTTGAAGTGATACTTTGCCATAACATTCCGCCCGCCTTGACAAGCTTGAGGAAGATTGATAATGATGTAGAACAGGCAGAGTATCGATTAGTCCGCAGGAGTGTCCTTCGATTTGTCAGTGTCAGGACTCTGTAGAAGGCATAGCTTGACGATTGGTCGTTTATACGTCGAATGCTGAGTACGGACACTCACAACGCGAACAAGACCATCTTTTCCGGGGTGCAGTTCGACGACTCGGCCAAGGGCCCATTTGGTTGGTGGATATCGCTCGTCCTTGATGAGAACGAGAGAATTAATTTTCAATGCGTTCGTGCGGTAATGCCATTTTGCACGCAGTTGCATCTGTTGCAAATATTCCGAACTCCAACGGGACCAAAAATGTTCCAGCATTTGTCTCAACAACTGCCATCGGGATAACCGAGAGGTTGGAAGATGGCCGAGAGATGGTTCCGGGATGGCATTAAGAGCGGAACCGATCAGAAAATGTCCCGGAGTGAGCGTATAAAGGTCTGATGGGTCGTCTGAAAGTGCACAAAGCGGGCGAGAGTTCAAAACTCCCTCTATCTGTGCGAGTAGCGTAGCGTACTCTTCGTACGAGAGTCGTGAGTCGCCAATGACTCTTTTGAGATGAAATTTTACGGATTTTACGGCGGCTTCCCACTTTCCCCCAAAATGAGGGGCAGAAGGGGGGTTGAATTTCCATAAAGTTCCATCGTTTGCTAGAGAGGTAGCGATAGTAGAGAATTCTTTGGACGTTGCGTGGAAGAGTCTTCGCAATTCCGCGTCTGCGCCGACGAGGTTTGTCCCGCAGTCACTCGTTAAGGTTTCGCAAATCCCTCGGCGGCTCGTGAACCTCTTGTATGCTGCTATGAATCCCTCTGAGGAGTAATCTGTAGCCATTTCTAAATGAATTGCGGAAGTCGAGAAGCAAACAAAGACGACTATGATGAATAAGAATTCTCGACCTCGTATGTAATATATTATAGATTCTTGGTGATCGGTCAATTAAGAAAACGTAATTTTAGTTAACGTTTCGACCCGGATATGGGCCCTCCTCAGAACGATTTATTTTAAAAAACTGTCAAAAATAACAAAAAAAGGATTTTATAGTATAAATCATGGTACTAGAAGTAATCGGACCTAATTATTGTGGATGTAATACTCTTAGAGCTATTAAATATTGTTGATAGTAAGACCTTATGATTAATTGAGATAAGGATGTTTTTTGGTGTTATTTACCTTTTGAATTGAGTAAGTGTAATAAGATGTAGTAGAATTCACAATTACAATTGGTGGAAACAGTGTTCTTTTTAGTGACGGTAGACAATGTCAATCTTCAAGTTATTTTATATGTGGGAGTTAAAAGTTGGTAGTCATTAATTAAAAAGATTAAAGAAGTATGTTTCTTCACAGTCAGTATGTCATAGTGTTAAAAGGTAATTAAAGAAGGTCGTTCTAGCAATGAAATTAATTCACAGGTGTCAATTAAGTGGAGGTAGGCTCTTTATAATTAAGTTCTACATGTCTAACGAAAGATTGTTGGTTGAACCAATTGGATCAACAGGTGAATAACGACTGATGGGAGAAAACAATATAATCCAAAGTGAAGGTGAACCTATTATAAACAATTATACAAAAAAAAAAAAAAAAAAACAATAAATATTTTGTAAGAAAAGTTATGTAGAAAGGACTGTAAATGGAGACGAGATAATTTTTTTTTTTTTTTTTTTTTTTATAATAAAAATAAAAAATAAAAATAGTTAAGGTTAAACAATATTTGTTGTGTGGGCAGAGATTAGAGGTTTGTAAATATTGCTTAAATGTTCAACGTCTTGTCTGAGATTAACGGAATTGGTATGACCTACAATGTTGCACATTTCTAATAACAGTCTTGTATAGTAATTGTTTTCTTCACAAAGGATGTTTGTGTTGTCGTAATTAAATGTGTGCTGTTTATCGATACTATGTTTCGTTAGAGCTGTGTGCCGTTCTTCAATCTCATGTATGTTGCGTTGGTGTTCCCTAATTCTAGTATTGAGATGTCGACCCGTTTGACCTATGTAGACTTGATTGCAGTCATTGCATGGTATTTTATACACGACATTAGATCGTTTGCCTATGGGGATCTTGTCTTTGCCTGTATCAAAAACTGGTTGTAGGTTTTTTGAATTTTTTCCAACAAACTTTACATTATATTTAGCGAATAAACGATTAAGTGACTCAAATAGGCCGGCTACATATGGAATGGGGATGTATGTAGTAGCAAAAGGATGGTGAGAGTTAAAATTCAAGTATCTTTGTGACCATGTTTTTTTGTGAAACCAATCTGTCTTAATATTATTATTGCTGTGTATCAACAATACGTCTAGGAAACTGATGGCATTATTTTCTTCTGTTTCGATAGTAAATTGTATTCTAGGATGGTACCCGTTAAAAATATTAAGAATGTGATGTATTTTTTCATTTGGAACAGCGGTAAGAATATCATCCACGTATCGAAAGTAGAACGGTAAATTAAAACCTAGATCGTTTATGCAAGAAGTTTCCAGTTCTTCCATGACGAGGTCTGACAGGATTGGGGAAAGAGGAGATCCCATAGGCAAACCAAATTGTTGTGCATAAGTCTCGTTATTAAATTTAAAAATTGCGGAGTCAAAACATATTATTAAGGCTTTTTTCAAGTTCACTAAGGGGAATTGGGATCTTATTTTCTAAAGAATCCCAACGATTGTTTATTGCACGCAAAGCGAGATCTGTAGGAACATTAGTAAACAGTGAAATTACATCTAAAGATATTAACGTGTAATTGTCCGGGATAATCGATGTCTTAATTTTATCAACTAATAAAAAACTATCCTTAACTCTCGAGATGGGAGGTTTGATATTGGTGGTGAGCCATGAATTGATAGTTTTGGCTAAGGTATAGGTCGGGCTATTAACAAATGAGACTATTATTCTTGAAGGGACATCCTCTTTGTGGATTTTTGGAAGCCCATATGCGCGTGGAGGAACACTATTGTACGTGTAAATGTTTCGATGTAGATTTTTAGTTATAAATTTAGAGGTAAACCAATTAAAAGAGAGCTTATTCACCCTATTTTGTAAGGAGTTACACAAATCATATCTAGTAATTCTATACGTAGTAGTGTCAGAAAGCTGCTGTCTCATTTTTTCATTATACGTGTCTCTGTACATAGCAACCGACGTATTACCTTTGTCAGCTTTTAGAATCATGATTTCAGGATTATTTTTTTCAAAAATCATAGTCTCACGGATTTTTTGATCAGTGACAAAATTATTGATGTTGTTTTTGGGGTACTTTGGGGAAACAAGTACACGGTAGGTGAAATCGGATCTAGCTTGATTTCTTGATCATTTGAAAAACTCGTAATTTTTTCTTTTTCTTCAAAATTGGAAATAAGGTTGAAGACTGGAAGATCACGTTTGTTATATGTGCGACCGAATTTGTGACCTAATTGTACTATTTCGGTAACATTTTCTGGAATAGGAGTATCAGTTAGGTTAATTAACCAATTTTTTTTGGTAGTTTTTCCAATTGAATGAGAGTTTTTTTGTTCGTTCAAAGATTTTTTATGAGCAAGTAAGTTAGTGAATTTGTTAATATTCCTGTTCTTTATAGCAATAAATTTATTGTTAAGCATCCGATGTTGGGTTTCAAAAAATTTGTTTCCCAAAGTACTTCCAAGTTTCTTTAATTACCTTTTAACACCATGACATACTGACTGTGAAGAAACATACTTCTTTAATCTTTTTAATTAATGACTACCAACTTTTAACTCCCACATATAAAATAACTTGAAGATTGACATTGTCTACCGTCACTAAAAAGAACACTGTTTCCACCAATTGTAATTGTGAATTCTACTACATCTTATTACACTTACTCAATTCAAAAGGTAAATAACACCAAAAAACATCCTTATCTCAATTAATCATAAGGTCTTACTATCAACAATATTTAATAGCTCTAAGAGTATTACATCCACAATAATTAGGTCCGATTACTTCTAGTACCATGATTTATACTATAAAATCCTTTTTTTGTTATTTTTGACAGTTTTTTAAAATAAATCGTTCTGAGGAGGGCCCATATCCGGGTCGAAACGTTAACTAAAATTACGTTTTCTTAATTGACCGATCACCAAGAATCTATAATATAAAGACGACTATGTATCCTTTGTACGTTCTGGCACCGCGACCACGAAATGTCCGTAAGAAGATTGGATCGGCGTAATCAACTCCGGAGTTGATGAACGGGCGCACTTGACTGAATCGCGAGGGCGGTAATTGCCCCATCAGTTGATACCCGAGCATTGCGCGATTCCGTATACACGTAATGCATCGTCGTATGAAGCTACGGACTGGTACACGGCCTCCAACTACCCAGTATTGGCGTCGGAGTGTGACGAGGGTAACTTGAGTACCCCCATGAAGAGTTTTTCGATGAGCTTGTTCTATGAAAAGTGTAGTAAGGGAAGCTTCTCGCGGTAGTATTAATGGGTGCTTTTCGTCATGGTTGCATGGAGAGTTGTGAAGACGGCCGCCAACTCGCAGCAAACCGTTGGAGTCGTCAAACGGGGTCAGTCGCAGAAGACGGTTGAATCGGGGAAGTTGTTTTTCTTCCGAGAGAAGTTGTACCTCCGCGTTAAAATACGCTGACTGGGTCGCCTTGACCCAAAAAAGGCGCGCATGCTCAAGTTCGGCCGGCGTGAGAGGATTCTCTCTGCTGGGGGCGTCCTGCCTCTGTAGAAATTTTCGAGATGCTCGGAAACACCAAGCGGAAACGTGTAAGAGCTTTGTAAGGCTGGAATAGCGTTGTACGAGGTCCCATATGATGGTGCGATCGTCGGTGTTGACAATGTGTGCGTGTAATTTGCGGAGGTCAAGGGCGACCTCTGGATAGACTGGTGGATGCAATGAGGGCCACGATGATATATGCTGCGACAACCAAACGGGCCCATTCCACCAGAGGCTGTCTTCTTGTAACTGCCGCGGGCTAATGCCTCTTGACGCGCAATCGGCTGGATTTTCCTTGCCCGAGACATGGTGCCATTGAGATTGGTCAATTTCTCGGATTTCATTAACGCGGTTGCGGACATATTCCGTCCAACGAGACGGATCTCCACTGATGTAAGCCAGCGCAACGGTGGAATCCGTCCAGAGGTGAATCGTGGCGTTTTCGAGTTCGAGTACTTTTCGAAGGTGCGAGACGAGCCGAACTAGCAGCACGGCTGCAGATAGTTTCAGCCGCGGAATTGTAACTTTTTTTAACGGGGCTACCCTTGTTTTCGCCGAAGCAAGTGATACTCGAATGTCGTTGCTTTCCGTAAGCAGGCGAAGAAAAACTACTGCACTCAAGGCACTTTGTGATGCGTCTGAAAAACCGTGCAATTCGACGGACTGCGACGCTGCAAGGTTTGCTCGACTACCGAAATAACGTGGCACCGAGATAAAAGCAATATCCTTGAGTTCTTCTTCATAGATTCTCCAGCGAGTTGCAAGAATTTTGGGAAGTGGATCGTCCCAATTTAGACCAGCTGACCACAGCTCTTGAATGAAAATTTTTCCACGAACGACAACTGGGGCGATCCAACCGAGAGGGTCAAAGATCTGAGCAACTCGTGAGAGAACATTACGTTTAGTGGGTTGAGACTGTTGTTACTGCCGAGGCGAGGAGAATTTGAAGGAATCGGAATTTGCATGCCATAGGAGCCCGAGCGCTCGCACTGGGCTGTTATCTTCAATGGAAACGAGCTGCGACATGTCCCTCTTTTCTTGCGGTATCTTTTCGAGTAATTCCTCGCAATTTGAGGTCCATTTTTGTAAGTTGAAGCAGCCACTGGCGAGGCACTCGTTGATTTGGCGAATTTTTTCTGTTGCTCCTTCAAGGTCGTCGGCTCCTGATAGAACGTCGTCGACGTAGATTTCTCGTTCGATGATGTTCACTGCGAGGGAAAATCGGGATTTTTCGTCAGCTGCGAGCTGTCGGAGTACGCGTAAGGCCAGATACGGGGCGCTTTTAAGTCCATAAGTTACCGTGCACAGTTGATATGTTGATACAGGATCCTGTGGATTTTTTCTCCATCGAATTCGCTGCAGATCCCAGTCGTCGGGATGTACTCCGATTTGACGGTACATTTTCTCAATGTCTGCTGTGAAAACATACGCGTATCGACGCCATCGAGTGATTACATCTGCGAGATCATTCTGAAGCTTGGCCCCAGCGTACTGTAAGCTGTTGATTGAGATTTTGCGTGTCGTAAGGGCAGAACCATTAAAAACGACTCGAATTTTCGTAGTTGTACTGTTGTCACGCACCACTGCATGATGCGGTAGATAAAAAACGCGTCCCGAAGCTTGGTCTGGATTAGGTACGAGAGTCATGTGTCCAAGATTCTCGTACTCCGCGAGAAAGTCTGAATAGGCAGTTTTTCTTGCCGGATCTGCCCCGAATTGTTTTTCTTGACGCGATAACGCGAAGAGCGCAGATCTCCGAGAGTCCCCAGGATTGTCTGGGGGTTGTTTAAGAGGAATACGTACGATGTAACGGCCTTCCGGTGAACGAGAGTGAGTCTCGACAAAATGCTGCTCGCATTGCGAGTCTTCTTCGGAGAGTAAAGTTTCGCGATTTGAGGTTGTTTCTTCTTGCAGCCAGAAACGTTGAAGAAGGCTGAGGAGTTCATGATCTACGGAGCATTGAAATCCGTATGCCGACCCCCTTTTTTGAGGGGGGTCCTGTGACGGAATGGAAGCCGATAGGATCCAGCCAAGGACGGTTTGCTGAGCTATGGGGCTTTGTTGGTCTCCTTTACGTAATCCTTCCTCGAGAATCACGCTATAGGCCTCTGCTCCAAGAAGAAAATCAATTGCTCGTGTTGAGGACGAGTCTGGATCGGCAAGTTCTAGATTTTCCAGATGAGGCCAGTTATTTTTGAGTACTCGACAAGAGGGAACGTAAGACGTTAGTTTTGCAAGTATGTATGCATTTACAGGAAGTGAAAACGTTTTGACGCGAGACTGGATATTGAGATTGACGAGTCCGCGCGCATTGACGGTGCGCTTGCCACCGATTCCACGAATAGGCAGCGAGGTATTCATTCTTGGCAATGCTAAGCGTTGGGCGAGTGATTCTGTGACGAATGACACCTTCGATGCTTGATCGAGTAACGCTCTAATTATGAGTTCTTTTCCGGTACGAGAGGTGACTTTCACGAGCGCGGTTGCAAGCAGTACTGGTTTGTATTGGATTGTACTTGTAAGTGCAACGTTTATAGAGACGGAGGTGCTAGGCTGATTATCGCGATCCGGGATCGCCGCACCGTTAGTTTGTTTGCTAGGCTCAGGTGTTTCCGATGGCGACGTGGCGCTGGAACCGGGAACTCGTTGCTCCACGGCTTTCGAACGATGTATCGTGGTGTGATGTGGGCCAGTGCACACTTGACACCGCTTTGCTGTCCGACAGTTTCTGAATTGGTGCGCCCCGAGACAATTGAAACACAAATTTCGCTGTACGAGAAGCTCGCGCCGCTGATCCGGTGTTTTGTTGCGATACTCGGGACACGTTGAAATATAATGCGATTTTGTGCATAAGGCACAATTTAGCCCTGAGGGTACGGCCGTGGACTGTTTTGATTCGTTCTCGTTCGCTCGGTTGATATTTGTTTGATGTACTGTCGCGCTGCGTTGAGGATTGGCTTTGGCGATTGGGTTAGAATGCGCCTTACGAGAGGTCGATACTCGATCGACGGCTTCCAGAGCACGAGCACGGCTTAACAGGAATTGTTCGAGGTCATCGAATGACGCGGGGTCTGTTTGTGCTCCGATGTTAATTTCCCACGCCTTGAGTGACTCGGAGTCTAGTTTTCGCGCTGTCATGTACACGAGAATATGATCCCAATATTCAATTGGACTACCGAGGGATTTAAGCGCCCCGAGAGCGTCTTTCGTGTCGTTCAAAAGCTGCTTTAAGTCGACAGCTGACTCGTTATTTACACGGCGCGTCGAGAATAATATCGCGAGATGGGCGTTGATCAGAACGCGTTTATTTTGGTACCGATTAACAAGAGTTTCCCATGCGCGCCCAAAGTTGTCCCCAGCGACGGAAATATTTTTTAAGAGCAAGGACGCGTCTCCTGTCAGGCTCATTTTTAAATACTGCAGTTTTTCCACATTGGAAATGTCCTGATTCTGACCGACCATTACTTGGAATAAATCGTGAAATTCTGTCCATTCGTTACACGACCCGGAAAATTTCGGTGAATTTATACGCGGCAGTTGTCGGGAAGTAAGGGCATTCCCCGGCGCTCCGTCGTGAGCAGGGGGCTCCGGGCCTCTCCATGTTTTGATAATCACGAGCATGTCTGCCTTATTAGTGAAAAATGCTTCCTCGCATGTAGCATAGAGATCATCTGAAAAGTACGGAAGCTCTGCCCTTTTTTCGGGCTCGATCGTTGTCAGCTGTTCGTGAGCTGTTTGGAATTTTTTCCAATTGCTTTCAAGAGCCTCTATTCGTGTTTGACAGTATATGGGTGTTCGCTTCTTCGACTCGAGCTTCTCGAGATTTATGACAGTTCGACTTATATACCCAAACAAATCGTGTTGTGTTGCGATTAGTGAACTCGTCGTGACGGGCATCGTTTTTGCTGGA
Organism: Neodiprion pinetum; assembly: GCF_021155775.2. Classification (NCBI taxonomy): domain Eukaryota; kingdom Metazoa; phylum Arthropoda; class Insecta; order Hymenoptera; family Diprionidae; genus Neodiprion; species Neodiprion pinetum. The sequence continues at coordinate 15,399,969 of NC_060238.1, read as the reverse complement.
CTCTCTTTCGCGGAATGTTACCTTGACTGTAGTCTCGAGTGTTAACAGTGCCGAGAATCCGGCAGCGATGAGGTAGCACAAGTAACTATCACTAGAATATTCGTTACAGTTTTAATTTATACAACATTTTGCACTGTTCAATAGTTCAAACGTCCGATTCTGTTTCCTCTTTCCCATTTTTCTCCGGCAGACACTGATTGGAGTATATAAACACGCGTAAACCGAAACGAACCAAAGAAAAACGGGGAGTATTGAGTTCTTGGCGCTTACGATGCACTTCACTTTTCAGAACCGCGCCTTTTCCGCTGTTTTAATTTCTATGCGAGACCGAACCGAAAATGCAATCTTCCAAGACCCTTCCAATGCGCGCGCCCTCTCGAATCGGGCTCGAAGGACCAGAATATGTTTAGAGAAAAACTGCGAACTCTTAATTCGAGAATGACGCGAGGGAGAAGTGACGGGATGCTTGGGAATGTTGCAACGAATTATAACTGAATACTCGACACGTAAAATAATGCTTCATTTGTTAATACATGTTCCTCGATTAAGAGATAGGTTCGGACTGAGCGTGGTCATCGCGACAGCTCCGTTGCTGGGCGAAGAACACGAAAGCGTATCGTAATGAACGTGAGGATAGAAAAAGAAAAACAAAATAAGTGTGGTAGAATAGACTCGGCGAATTTTGGCGTTGAAGCGATACTTTGCCATAACAATCTTCAATGTTCAACATGATTGACGTTTGATACACTACTTCATCGAATCTAATACCCTGCAATTGCTCCAAATGAAATCAGAATTCATATATATGTATAATATGCACGTATATGGTGCATTTCACGTCAGATCAACCGGATCAATAGTCTGGCACCTCTCGGAATTAGTTTAGATGGAGAATTCTATATATATATGTATACATATATTCCACTTAATTTGATTTCCTGATTTTACCAAGATGTGAGTTTTCGGTAACATGAAAAGACCCTCGTTTCCTCTATAGACGGAAAGCTCTTGCTAACATCTGTTCATTTTCATTGTTCCGATGTCTACTGGTGCTTATTTTGCTATACGTATTACTTTTCCTACAATTTAGGTAATGTAACCTGACTTATTCGTGGTATGAAGTACAAATTCTGCGGGGTGCTAACGGAGCTGTTGAGAGTGCGGTATGCAACACATCATTTTCTGATCCATATTGCTGTAGTACGGAATCATTATATGAAGCGATAATTTGATTTTGGACACGTCTTTCAAGACAGATTGATTTAGAATCAACGTATGTGAAACGATCCATATTTCTTGCCGTTATAAACATTAACACGATTCACAATTCCATAAGTTTTCCACAATTTGTCCGGTTACGATTCACACTTTTTAATAAAATCCCTAGCGTCGACTTTTGCCAGTCAAATTACACTGCTGCCCATCAATAAGGAAAAATATATGTCATTCACGAAACGTGTTGATGGGACAATGAAGCGTTTGAGATTCCTTGATTCGTTTCGATTTTTATGGCTAGCAGCATCGATAAACTTTTCTCATATATGGATGCAGATGCAGATAAACGCACAACGCGTAAATTTCATAATAATTCCAAACAGTTTAGTTTGATGGCCCATAAAGGCGTTCTTCCCTATGAATACGTCGATTGTTGTGGGATACTCAATAAATCGCGATTTTCTGCAATGAAGCATTTTTACACGCACCTCTGTGGTGCAAATATTTCAGACGTCGATTATTAATACGCTATGAATGTTTAGGTGGAATTCCATTTAGAGTTATTGGGGAACTATTCAGATTTATATTTAAAGACTGATGTTCTTCTGCTTGCCGATATTTTTCAAAATTTCCGAGCCAGCTGCGTCAAAACATACGATTTAGAACCGCTGCATTACTACACAGCACCGGGACTTCCTTTTGACGCGTTGCTCAAACATACTAGAGTAAATTTACGACTTTTGAGATGACCGTGAAATGGTGTTTTTTATTGAAAAGAGCATTCGAGGCAGTGTAGCACAAAGTTCTAATCGACACGCTCGGGCCAATAACAGGTTTATGAGGAAAAGAATTTGATCCCCGTAACGTGGAATCATATCTCATATATTTTGTCGTAAGCTATCTATACGGTGCGGCTATGAGTGCACATTTACCAATGGGTTCGTTCGTGTGGGAGCATAATCCCATGGACATATCAACTCACCCGGACGATTCACCGATCGATTACATCCTGAACCGGTAGATATTCGAATATCATATACAGCTTTACAAGGATCATAAAGATTTACCTTTTTGTCTCGAGCATTTCACACCTCTGGGTTTGATTAAGAATGAGAACAATGTAAAAATTATGACAGAGTTCATCAGGGTACAAGTAAAACTGTACACATTGACCATCCAAGGTAGCAAACGCACCAAGGGGTGCCGAAAGTTGAACGTTGAACACAATCACGTCAACGGTTATAAGCACCGTCTGGGGGGCTTACAAAGAGTTGACCCATACCACAATGCCTGATACGCAAAAAAAAGAAAAACACCAGGTTAGTCACATTGTACTGAAAAATTAGTGCCGAGTTGGCAAGACGGTAATATGCAACGTCGAAGGTCAAAATCGTGCTGTTTTACTGACAATCTTACCGACCGAAGGTCAAAGTCTTTATGTAGTGCTCGTCTGCCAACGGTAGAAGGTGCAGCGGGGGCGAGAACTTTTACACGGTCCCGCATTTTTTTTTCACGATAGGACTGCTGATGTATAACATTGACCACTCCAAATTCCTTTCCCACAGTGGGACTGCTCATGTGTAACATCAACCACCCCCACATTCTTTTTCTACGTTATCAACCACGTAACATTCCGAAATTAGTAGTTCCGAGAATTGCTTTTTATCCACTCGGATATCGCTGATGTGTAACATCCACCACGTCACATTCCTTTCCCACGTTATCAACCAAGCGAAATTCCACAATTATTGGTTCTGAGAATTGTTTTTCACTTACTCGGATGCCGGTTTGATATCAACCACGTGACACTCTTTTTGGCATGTGACTGTCATGTGAACTCAACAATGAATTTTGAACGGGTTCAGTCAAGACCAGAGTGCAAGGTCGACCGATAGTTGCGGTACATTCAGAGCCATGGATCTGCGGTGTTGAGTTACTATCGCTCTAGGAATGCAAAACATAACTCGGTTTCAGTACAGCTTGGTCAACGATGGAGAGCAAGGTTGAATCTTACATGAGATTTGTATTGAGAAAAATTCTCTCTCTCGAGAGCTAAGGTCAAGGTGTAAAATTGATTCATGAATATTCTTTGGAAAACAGTTTTATTGAGTACAATTTTTAGGGTACAGTTGACAATGACTGTTCAGTGCCTGAGCGTCGTTTTGTGCCCGTGTCATTGCAATCTCGAGTGCGAGCCGCGCTCGAACGATTCGTCTCCGCAGGGATGCCAAATCTCGCGTAAATGAGGAGGCGAGCGCGCATCACGCATTTTTTTAAAACAGTCGAGTTAAGTCGTCCGTCTAGTGACGATCGTGAGTGACGCCGTGCGTTCTCTCGTAACACAACCAAAAGACGAGAGGCCCAAATATCCTCTCGTATCGTTCGCTCCTCGGAGTAAGGTAGATGAGTACGGCCCGAGTGTCTCTCATTCTACACGGGACCGAGTGCCCATACACGCAAATCATACGAAATTCGATCGAATCGAATAAAACAAAAATCACAATACGAAACGAACTCGAGATCGCGGTGGCACGAGCCAAACGGGCTGTAATCGGCATATACACATTCATATACACAATCGACACATACTTTTATACGTTTACAAAATACACGTTCATACTTCGTGGGTTTTTATGCCGCAAGGCTTTTCCCACAAGAGCCAATAAACATTCATAATTCGATGGCTCAAACGCGAGAGTTTTTTTATTCAAGAAAACCTCAACCTCTATCCTTCACCCAAATAAAAAGGGTTCAATTCAAAACTACGAGGCAACTTCGCCTATGAAGAAGCTTCGACTATACAATGACTTCACAACGATAGTACGGTAATTCTATTCAACAGTATCATAACCAGGATGATATATTTGCCAGGAATGCGGGGCTGTTCTTGTAGACGCTTCTGCGCAGTAAAACAAATCGTACACCCTCGCTATGCGAACAGTATGATGATTTTGTAGCCAATTTTGAAGTAACAAAACGTTTTGTGCTGCACAGATTGCGTTGGGTATTGTATGAACGTCGCATCTGAGAGACACAGCTGAAGTTTTTTGCAAGGTTTGAAGCGACGGGCAGTCAAAGTCCAGCATATCAATGATTTGAACTTTCGGGACAATTTTAAGCAACCAATCTCGTTTTTCATCACCTTTTACGTACACGGTTTCAGCTTTGCACAGCCTGTCTTCAATGGTCCACTCGACTTCCTCAAACGGTATGATTCCACAGCTCCAAGGTAAAACGTGAAAATCGCGTTCTAACCAAGAATTTTGACTTTTTTATTTGACGTCCAGTGAATCCCATTCGTGAGGTGGCTTGAAGAAAAACACTGGTGGAGATGCTTCCGAGTAGATTGAAATTATAGCCAATTCTTTCAATGTAAAGGTATTGTTGAAAGGTCTACGAAAACCTTGTATGTCAACGATAAGCTCCATCTTTGAACTGTGCGAGATGGTGAGAACGGGTCAGCTTTTATACCAACTTTTTCACCTCACCACTGAGCGGGTTGTATTCGACAATACGATCGTGAACAATCAAGCAGTACGCCGATGTTTCAGCGGGAAAGTTGGCTTTAGCTTCAAATTCAAGACGGATGTCGACAGGTCCGTACTTCAAAGATTCGTTTTGTTTTGAACGGTCGATAACGAATAAGGGGACGTCTCGAAGGAATTCACTCTCATTCAGCAATGGCTCGGGGTTCTTGTCGTAGTAGGTAGCTTGAAAGTTTGCGTACATCTCGTACAGGAGCGCGTACAGATTACGACTCATGTTGAGGTTCAGGTTACCGTACGGATGAGATTAGGAGTTTCAAAATAGCTTGACGTCCGTGATATTGCAATGATCGAAATGACTTGCGTTCTTGCCGGTCTTGTTCTGTCTACTTGTTTGGGAACTCAAAATGACGGACCAAGGTTTTTCAAGCTTAGTGGGAGTTTTCACAGTCCGAACGTGTTTCGATGTCGTGGGAAGTAAGGGATATTCGTACAATCCCCAACTGCGGAAGCTCATCCAAATAGGCGGATCTCTCTGACTAAAATTTAGTAGGTCAACTTTTTTCTGATCCGCGAGTTTCAAATACGGTATCAGCCATTTCACTGAATTGATCGTGATTTTGATTTCCTCCTCTTGAGTCTACATGATAGCGTTGACGTCAGTTTTTGATCTCGTCAAAATTAACTCATATTTAGCGTTGACAACGATCTTGCGGTAGTCTTCAGTGAAACCCAATATCATGCTGAGCGATATCAGTACGTCAAAGTTGCCATCGGCATCGGTTAATTTTTTCTTGTCTTTCACATCAAGCCATCCAACGTTCTCTATCAGCCAAGTCCGACCTGGGTGCAGGGAAGCGTAACCCTCCATGAGACTTGTCAAGCCAACGTTCTTGCTCCTATCAATCTCAACTGCATTAATTTCGTAGCAAAGGTCATAGCCGGATAAGCAGGTCGAATCGGCCCCCGCTGAATTTTTTGTCGGTACTTTAGGGATCAATTTGGACCCAAATGAAAATAATTCAGTGAAAATTTCAGCTGTTAATCTTAAACGGTTTCCGAGTAATTGAAAAAAAACCTATTTTTTAGTATTTATTTTTTTTTAATAGTAAAATTAAAAATTTTTTTTTGCTGATTTTTTTTTAAATACTTACGAGTAAAAGCTGTGGAAAAAATTTTTTTTTATGATTTCTAGACTAATAGCCGATTTTTAAACTAAAAAACAAAATTACAATTATTTTTTTTTATGCCTATTTTGAAACATGCAATCACCAAATTTAGACAGAATACGTCTTTTATACCCCTCTGTACTCAGGAATTTTTTCAATTTTTTTGGTTTGGTGCAACGTCATGAAAAAAATTAAAAACCAATTTTTTGTTAATTATTTTATATTTCAACTGCTTAGAAGACTACTTACAACTAATTATAAAATGTATTTATTCATAAAAATATTCATCAAAAACGTACGTGGTCATCAAAATATTTTTTAATATTTTCGTCAATCTTCATCACTGTCTTCATTAATAACTACACAGCGCCCGGTATTATTGAAAATGCGACTTAAAAGGATCATACCAGCTTTCTCAAGCAGTGTCATACTTAGCTGAGATGATGGATGAAGATAATAATATAAGCCTTCAGTACGTAAGATCGGCTGAAAACATTCTTAGATTTCAAGTAAGATCTCGGCATATTAATGCAAAAACATATCGCTGCTTCATTGAGTATCATCGTGGCAAAAATGGAGTTAACGGAATTTCTCGATATTGCTGTGATTGTGCCAACAGTCGGCGTACAGTTAGTTGTTGTTCGCATGTAGCAACTATTATTTATTACCTATCACATGCTAGATATTTATCGAGAATTGTAAGACCAGCAGAAATTTTAAGTCGCATTTTCAATAATACCGGGCGCTGTGTAGTTATTAATGAAGACAGTGATTAAGATTGACGAAAATATTAACAAATATTTTGATGACCACTTACGTTTTTGATGAATATTTTTATGAATAAATACATTTTATAATTAGTTGTAAGTAGTCTTCTAAGCAGTTGAAATATAAAATAATTGACAAAAATTGGTTTTTAATTTTTTTCATGACGTTGCACCAAACCAAAAAAATTGAAAAAATTCCTGAGTACAGAGGGGTATAAAAGACGTATTCGGTCCAAATTTGGTGATTGCATGTTTTAAAATAGGCATAAAAAAAAATAATTGTCATTTTGTTTTTTAGTTTAGAAATCGGCTATTAGTCTAGAAATCATAAAAAAAAAATTTTTTTACAGCTTTTACTCGTAAGTATTTAAAAAAAAATCAACAAAAAAAAATTTTGAATTTTACTATTAAAAAAAAAATAAATACTAAAAAATAGGTTTTTTTTCAATTACTCGGAAACCGTTTAAGATTAATAGCTGAAATTTTCACTGAATGATTTTCATTTGGGTCCAAATTGATCCCTGAAGTACCGACAAAAAATTCAGCGGGGGCCGATTCGACCTGCTTATCCGGCTATGCCCTTTCTTCAAACAGATGACAGATCGCGCTGTTTACGAGCTGTGTGTTCACAGTAGCTGTACCATCAGGTTTAAGGAGTCGTCCATGGATATGTACCGAACTCTTGCTGGGTGATATGCATAGATCGTGATGCTGAACGGTGATTTGAATTTCATTGCTTGGAAGTTGGAAGTTGACGAGGCGTAAGGCTTGTAAGCGTGAATCTCGTCATGCGCAACGAATTCGTCAAAGACGACTGGTGTTTGAATGTTGAGGATTTCTTCCTCCATGGTACGTAGCAGATGATAAAACAGCAGAATCGGATTTTCAGTTGTCGGAAATTCCTCTCCCAGAAGTGGTCAGTTTTAGACCCGGAGCTATCACGAACTCCACGTTCGAGGTGTTAACGGTTCGAGAATCGATCGATGACTGACTTGATCGGGGCATGCCGACTTACTGATGTACCTACTCTTTGACGGTCTGTTATATACAATTCCCATCGTTTATTGCGATTTGACGTGTAGTCTTACAGTAATAACTTCTCCACGAAAATTAACCAGGTCTCCGTCTTGATCCACTAACCGGAGCTGTACGTGATCTATGGACCTGACGGTGAGCGGAAGGTGAATGACGTCTGACGGTACTTTCACGATCTTATATCCTAGTGGGACAGTTGTGAAAAACTTGTGAATACTGTGTACTTTGTGTCCATTGACTTAGGCGCCCGTTGTAATGCTGCACTCGACTCGCAACGCTTTGACCTTGAGTATAGTTACAGGCACGTCCGATTCGTGAGTTTCATCAACTTCTAATACACGTGGTGTGACTTCCGAAAGTTGAGCAATGGAATCATTCGGCTCGAAGTTAATCGTGTGGTTGCATGTGATTTCGCTGCGTCATGTATTATTGTTGGGTTTGATGGCGAGCCTGATGTCTGTATTTCTTAGCACGTTTCGGAGGTACTACTCTATGTTCTCGATCTCGTAGCTGCCGGTAGGTATGGTGATCACCTTATCAGCTACGTAAATTTCATTGTGACCAACATAAACGGTGGAAATCGAATTAAAGGTCAACAATTCTACCAAGCCAAGTCCATAACTTTTATCACGAGCAAATTCGATCAGTGGGAAATATTGTGCCACGAGAATCGAAGAGTTTCCAAAAATCGTTAACGTTAAGGAATTGTCCATGACTGGGAGTGGTAGACTGACTTTGATAAATCATGCACCATGTTTAAATAGCTCACAACTCAGAAATTTCAGACACAAGTGTCCGCATTCAAATTTATCATAATCCTGGTACCTTTCATGATTGTATTTAATACTACGAACACCGAGGTATTTTATGAGGTCTGAGGGTGGTTGAAGGTTGCCGAAACTGTCAAAGTAATCGATATTATTGTCACGTTTCTTGTATGCAACCCTGTGTGTTTCCGGACCGTCTTCGTCGTCAAGGTTGATTACAGCTGACTCGTTTTTTCGTGAACCGATTTCGGGCATTTCGTTTCGCAAGGAAACACCGCGGGAATGTGAAACCTCTAAGATTCTTGCATATTTCAACAAATCCCAATCAGTCGACGCTCGACGCGGTAGCATCGCATCTAGTTTCTTGAAAGATGGAGACCAAGACCTGTTTTGTACGGTTTCATATGAAGCCCTTTGCCCAATGCGATAGCTTCCATAGTTTTGTTGTGTCGTTTGCTCTTTCCGAGTTCTCGTCTAGCAGCACTCGCATCGTTCATAGCTTTTTCTATACCTGCGGCAATACCGGCTAACGCGCCTGTAGCACCAAGTCCAGCGAAAATAGGAATCACAAACGGTAGAAATCCACCGATTTTTAAAGGTACTCGTAGGACGTGAGGTGTTCGCACTTCACATTTACCACCCGCTTTTTTAACAGCGTTCTCAGCTTCCTTCAGCGCAGATTCGATAGCTACTTTTGCATCGTTCCTTGGAACCATATAACGTTTCGCAGCATTTATAATTTTTCTCAGGTCACATTTTTTGATTTCCGACTTCCCATTCCGAGTTCTGATTTTTCTTTTATTGTATTATCTATTGCCCAAGCGGCTGCCTTCTCACCCAAATTTGCGTTTCTTGCGAGAACCTGTTTCCAAGCTTTCTCAGCCAACACCCTATCAGCCTCGTTTCTAATTTCAAGATTTTCACGATTCTGCGAGTAAGCAATGTCGTGGTCCTTGCAAGCTGCGTCGAGAAGATTGATTCCCGGATCACCCCACGCGAGTCTCTTTGCCAATTTTGTACGAGGCCCACAGTACTGATAACCAGGTACATGCAATTCGACTGGAAGGCTGTTCATGATTTTATACACCAGACCCTTGCCACGATGTTGCCGCCTGCTGCTTCGTTTACCTCTGTACGTGATCATGTTTGTGCGTGACTGAAGATGAGTGCTTTAAAACGGGGTATTTATAGCAAATCCGATTAGTCATGTCCGAGATGCGGTTTGAGAAACAACCTACTAAGCTTCCCGTGATGAATTTTGACAAACTTTCGGAGCAAAATGTCGGAAGGCACAAACGGCACGGTGAATCACTCCCGAATAGTGTACGTGCAATATTCTGTGTGCCGTCGTATTGTGGTAAAACTAATGCGTTGCTCACACTCATAACCCATCCCAACGGACTTAGATTTGAAAATATCTACATCTACCTAAAATTTCTCAACCAACCTAGATACCAATTGTTGAAGCAATTGTTGGATCGTGTTAAGAATACAGAGTATTTTGCGTTTACCGAGCGTGAGCAAGTGATTACACCAGATGAAGCACGGCCCAACTCGATGATCTCATTTTACGATGTAGCGTGCGAGAAGCAGGACAATATTGGAGCCTAGTTTTGCATAGGTGGACATCACGACGTTTACTGTTTTTGTCTCTGTCAGACGTACGCGCGTATTCCTAAGCGTCTCGTGCGCGATAACGTAAACTTACTCGTGTTATTCAAACAAGACGATATGAACCTGAGACACGTATGCGACGACAATGTGAACACCCATATGTCTTACACAGAGTTTAAAAGTGTACGCTCGGCATGCTGGAACGTTGAGAAGTACGGGTATCTGGTGATCGACAAAGACAGTGAGCTCAACAAACGACGATACAGGAGGGGATTCGATCCTTTTGTTGGGCTGGAAAAGAAATGAAATCAAACTTCTTCGAGCGAGTGACGCTGTAGCGTTGCAGACTTAGTTGCGTCAACATGCAGAGCTCTGAAATTTTCAAGCAATAAGATGTCCTACATCAGATCGCTCAAGCAAGTGCTGCGATTTGTCGAAAACACAAATTGCTCAAGTCGGGCAAGAAATCTACGACTCGGAAATCGTCTGACGTTTTCAAACCAGTAGTGACTCCGTTGCAAGAACTGGTAAATGTTACAAAAGATACTCAACCTGTACACGAAGAGGTGAAAGAAATTAGAGAAGAAATAGTGCGGATAAAAAATGAAACGGAAAATGAAACTGTTTCGGAAATGGACGATTCCTTTGCTTCGGCAGGAGATGAAACAATCGTAGAAACACCGGTCGAGAAAATCGAGGACGAGTATTTTGCACTGATGAGAGATGCGAAGCAAGAGGTGAATTGGACAACGTGCACGGTGTATGCAACCTTTCAAACGAACTGATAATTGGTGACCCGTTGATATCTTACCCGAAAACGATAGGTTTGCTGGAATTTTCGTGCAAAAAAAAGCCTGACGGTTCTTTTGCGAGCGCCGGAGATCAGGAAAATTTTGAACACATAATCCTCGCAACGAACGCGCATGAAAAGTATTACACATTCGATAGTGCTGTTCGGAACGATAACAGTTACAAATTCAAAAATGTCATTGCCGAATTGATGGATTATTCCCCATCACTTCGCCGAAAGGGTGAAGGTCTACTTCCACAAGCTATGATCACTCGACAAGGTGTTGAAACGGAATACGTTTTCTGAGATGATCCAAACGAGTTAGTGGAGCATCTTTGTTCACTCCTGACATCTAAGGCAGCAGGAAATCCGAGTCGCAATAACGAAATAATCTCCATTATCGAAGAGCTACGCGAAGCAGAAATAATTCATTAAGCAGCTCCCATCGTTTTTGCATTAATTACCGCGATAAGCGTCGACGTGTTTGGACGGCATCTGGATAAAAACACGGCCGCCTGCACTCGCGGTCCTCTGAGTGTCGGATTTCAAATAACAGCGGACGGGCATTACGATATACGGAACAAGAGACTGTGCAATGTGCAATCCCGCAAAGCCGAAAAATGCTGTAACGTTGAAAATCTTGAGACAAAAATTCAACGTGCTGCAAAAACAAATCGACAACCTCGATCAAATGATCAAAGCTTCAGAGCTCACCACGGAGAAAGCCTTGGATACCTTTTACACAGACTTTAAAACAGGCGTCGATTCCTGTCGATTCGAAACCTGTCGATTCAAAACGCTGATAACAGTTCTCGATTGGACAACTGACTAAGAGCGTTGAAATATGAACGAGGAAAAGCAAGCAGTGGTGACGGTACTGCATGAGCCTGCACGCCGGAATCGCCCGCGTCGACGTGAAGACGTGCGCGGCATCGACAAGACCTGGCAGGCGGATCTTGTTGATATGACGTCATACGCTGGACAAAACAATGGCTACCAGTACATGCTCACGGTCGTTTATATGTTTTCAAAGTATGCGTGGGCTGTACCGATAAAGACCAAGTCTGGAGATGATGTTGCGAAGGCAATGGAATCTGTGCTTGTCCAAGGACGGGTTCCGGAAAATTTACACGTCGACAGAGGAACGGAATTTTACAACTCGAATTTCGAATTGCTTATTACACATTACGGAATTAAACTTTACTACACGTACAGTAATTTGAAGGCTTCGATCTGTGAACGTTTCAAGCGCATGCTAAAAGGTGAAATGTGGATACGGTTCAGCATGTAAGGAAGCTACAAGTAGCTCGATATCTTATCTAAATAGGTTTCGGCTTACAACAACGTCAAACACCGAACCATCAGAATGAAACCGTCGGATGTCACCGTTGCAAACGAGAGGCTGTTATTACGTCAGGCGTACGGCGGGCTCCGAGCGATACCTACCATATTGGCAAAATTCAAATCCGGCGACAAAGTTCGAATCAGCAAATTCAAGTATTTCTTCGTGAAAGGTTACACTCCCAATTGGACGACTGAAATATTCAGGAAGAAGGTGCTCAAGAAGCGTGGAAGAAAAATATATGTTGAAGGGTTAGGTTTCGACAATACACACAACCGTTTGATGAACGAATCCGATATGTAGCATTTGAATGAATGATTTTTTTTTGTAGAAAACGTATGTGTCTCTCTATTTTACATTCGACGCATAACAAGTATGCATCTTAATTTTTCAGACAATCGACAGACATATGCATCGTTGTACAATTTTTCATATCTTGGAGCGTTTTCATTTACCATCCTACATAATAATATTTTATACAGCACGATACAGTTATATATTACAAAACTAAGGTGCAGGCTTGTAGCCCCACAGAAGCGTGTCGGTTATGTTTTGAAACACGATCCGCTTGTCGTCATTTCAGCTCAGTGCCACTTTCTGCTGTTCTACGGTGTATACCTCGTGCTTTCGACCTTATGTCAAATGCCGATTTGTAGACAAATTTTTACGGTTCAAAACACATTATAAATAATCGTTGCAAGTTATTTTTCTCAACGCTGATCCTTTGACACCTTTGGCACATTTATTGTCTTTCTCATCTCCCAAGACTCGGAATGCGTACAATTTAGCTCTCAATCCTATAAATTCCAGCATTATTCTTCCGTTATTCTCGTCTTTCATCAAGCCGAGAACTTTTTTTTTTGCTAGAGGCATTCCATAAACGTTGTCGAGCGGATAATCAGACGTATCAAATTTCTGCAAGTCCTCCTTCATATGTTCGCATATGTCGGGGACGGTGAAATCGTGAATCAAACTGTCGGTATCCGTATACATTATTCTGGTCGGTTGCCAAATTTCTGCCTAATATAATTATAATGAAAATCGTAGGTATATGTTTTAGCCAGATGTATGATGGAGAAACCTGCATACAATAGTTCATTGAACTAGACTTTTGTCTTACTCATTTCGACGATAATTATATCCTTGTCGAAAACGGTGCAGCTGTGAAAATTGGGTTTGGCTATAGTAGCTCTAGCACCGTATTTTCCATCCCGTTTCGTGGTCAGCCTGACATCTTTATACTTCCTAACATTTTTCATTGTTTCGCCAAAAACTGCGTTGTTCATGAGTTTGTGGAAATTTTTCTTGAATTCGTTGTGAGATTTTTTGCGCAAATCGGTATTCAAATCTATGTGTTTTTTGAGCCACAGGGTTTATCTGAATTTAAGAACTCTGTGAATTTTGAGTGATTTTAAGCCTAATTGTAAGCATTGTTTTAAAACGCTATAGTAAACAACGTAGTTTTTCTTGGAAAGTAGCGTGGGCCTCAATTTCAGTTGCTTACTATTCGAGATCGGAGGTATATAGTGCTCCGGACACAGTGGTGAATCCTTATGAATTTCATGCAGTTCCTCAGGATATTCCAAATCCACCTCCAGTATGTAACCAAACTCCGCATCGTCCGAGATGGTAAGAACGTCGCATTGACCGAAGTCTGATAACCATTCGAAGGAACTGTATGGCAGAGCAAAGCTCATAGCAGCACCGTACAAATTATGAACGTCAAAGTACATGAGACAAGATTCTTCGACCTCAGGATCGAATTCCTCTCCCATGTACGTGTTGTTAGCCTTTGCGTATCGGTTCGAGCACTGTGACACACCACCACGAATACCGTTTTCGATGAACACAGCCATATCTATGTCGGTGAGAAGGTCGAGCTCGATGTCCGTACATTTTAACATCGCATCAAACGACAGACCGGGTGCGGTGTAATAATGTAACGGGTCCAGGTTGTACGTTGTCCAACAGCTCTGTCGAAAGTTTTGAAGAACGTCGGCTAGTAAAAACACGTCCGTCTGTAAATAGAAGTCCGAATACTCTCCCGAAGTTTGAACGTCAAAAGTTTGGCAAACTTCACATGCATGTGCGTAGTCGTCGTCTGATGTATCCCGATCATTCATTTTGAGTAAAATTGTTGTTTGGATGGTAGCCGTCTCTCCTCGAGCTTCTCCCAACTTTTTTGGTCAATAACTGAAATTTATCGGAGCTACGATAAAATTTTGGTTTGATTGATTTCTCATCATCACCGAGATACGTTGCTAATTTCTCAAGACTACTGGGCATGAAACTGTACGAATCTACGAATCTAAACTTTGTATCTGTCCCCTCGACATATTTTGTAACAGAAATGTGCTTTTCTTTGTTTACGGGTAGAAGCTCAATTGTGCCCTCGAACGATGAAGCCAGTGCTTTGATCAGAAAATGTGAATCGTAACCCGACAGATTGTGGAATATCACTGGGATAGTGTGCGAATTTTGGTAATTTAGATTGCAACCTCGATGAGCAGCACCACGGTACTTTCCTGTGAAATGGCAGTGATCACGATGTTTCACGTCTGTGAGTGTGAACGGTTTTTTACAAACGTGACACACTGTTTTCAAATGAAATTCGTTGATTCGATTGAAATTGAGCGGTTCTGTCAGTACAACAGTTTTGAAATGAACTTCCAACGAATGTGCCAATTCCAATAACTCATTCACAAACCATTGAATGCAAGTCTCGCCACGATTATTTTGAATTTCGAAATTGAATCGTCAAACGCACATTGTAGATAGTAAGCTATACTACATGGAAGATGCTTCTGATAAATTGTTTTTGTACCCATCTTCTTGAGCGTAGGTTCCAGTAAACATTCGAGATTCGCGTGAATGCAGAATGGAACCGTTTCTTTGTGCTTGAAATTTTTGAATTCCAGTATCTTTTCCTCCTCTATAGGTAGAATAACTTTGGTTCTGTTTACACTCAAACGATCTACATTGTGCTTTGCTAAACATCTTTCAGAATGAAATTAGGTCAAACATTTATCGCACAACCAAGTACGTCCATTATGTTTAGAAATTTAAGAACTCGTTGATCGAGACAAATTCCGAATACCAGTAAAATGAAAGATTCAATTTTTTTCATACTTTTCCACATCAACATCATCATCGTCATCGTCAGTGATTCCAGTTTCTATCGCTAGAAGATGAATTACAAGTTTATCAGACTCATTCTGACTCCGGTGAATCGGTACTATTTTACTTTTTTTCCGATCACCTTGGTCTGTACTATAAACGTTAATTGAAAGGCCGTTGAGCTTCTCAAATTTTGAAATGGTGTTTTTGTATAGAGACATAGAAAACTTTATACCATCACACCGTAGCACTGAGCTGAAATGCGGGTACAAGCTGGTCGCGTTAGGATGGTTGTTGTCGGCTGGGAACAGAGCTGCGGTAACGGACCAAAAAAAGCAGTAAGAGTCGTTGTTTCTTATGTTTACCACAGCCTTGTCATCACTGATATGCTCAGGTGACGGGGTGTACGTGAGCACACTATCTCGTAGTGGCACGTACTTTTTGATGTTCACAGTCAAATCGATTATTTCAGTCAGCGACCAGCCTGAATCCTTTACCTGGAAATCTTCCACCTCTTTCAACAAACGCTCCGTTGCGTTTTTGATGAACCATTCGTTGATATACGTTGTCTGGAGGATGATTTGATTTCTCGTATAGAAAAATTTGATTTCTTCCACCGTGTGATCATCTTTTCTAACTTCAAATTTACAAGCCAGGATACCGTTGGCTTTCAAGCTCCTGTCTTTCTTTAGCGCGTTTCTTAGTCTCGTCACAGCTAGTACCTTTGCGTCTCCTAGAAAACTTTCCACATCTTTATGCTATCAATTGACGATGGATCCAGTTCGAATTCTTCCCTTGAGAGCTGATTCCAAATCTTCCCAGTGAACTCAATCGCTTCTTCTTACTTTCCGCGTACCTCCACCCGCTTTCTGAAGACGTTTAAATTTTTCCGACAGCGCTCTCAAGAGTCCGATCGTTTTGATAATTCCCATATGTTCTCCAATCGATGAAGCCCTTCGCAAAATTTTGTTTAGTAGTCGAATATTTTGGCATCCAAATTTTATCCAGTTATGAATCTCTGCTGTTGATGATAATTTGTCCTAGATTTTGTACGCCGATTCCATAATATCGATCAATCTCAAACACTTTGCGGATTCCATCTTGAGCTTTTTCCTCACGTATACTTGACAAGTTGTGACCTAATGATCGTCCGCAATGATGAGTGTTTTTTTTATACGGCAGCTGTACGTCTGTTTGTGTATGGGCGCGCACCTTTCGGCATTCTTAGAGCGATATTAACCCAACACCGCAGATCCATGGCTCTGAATGTACCGCAACTATCGGTCGACCTTGCACTCTGGTCTTGACTGAACCCGTTCAAAATTCATCATTGAGTTCACATGACAGTTACAAGCCAAAACAAAGGTCTCGTGGTTGATATCAAACTGGCATCCGAAAGTGTGAACAACAATTCTCAGAACCATTAATTTTGGAATATCGCGTGGTTCATAACGTAGAAAAGGAATGAGACGTGGTTGATGTTACACATCAGCTATATCTAAGTGGATAAAAAACAATTCTCGGAACTATTAAATTTGGAATGTCACGTGGTTGGAAACGTAAAAAAAGAATGTGGGGGTGGTTGATGTTACGAATTAGCAGTCCTACCGTGGGAAAGGAATTTGGAGTGGTTAATGTTACACGTCAGCAGTCCTATCGTGGAACAAGAATGCGGGACGGTAAAGAAGTTCTCGCCTCCGCTGCATCCTCTACAGTTGGTAGACGAGCACTACATGAAGTTTTTGACGTTCGATCGGTAAGATTGTTGGTAAGACAGCACGATTTTGACCTTCGACCGATAAGAATTGTTCGTCAAGCACTGCGATTTTCACTTTCAACCGATACAACTGTCGGTGAGGTTGCACGATTTTGACCTCAAGTCGGTACGGCAGACTGTGACGTCATCGCGGAAAAGGGTTTGAGTCTGGGGAGAATATCAGTCAGTGTCGGTAACAGGAATCTGCGTGTGGAACTCTCATAGCGATACTACTTACAAATAAATATGAACAATTGCTGAATATATTGATAATAAATAAATAAATTATTGTTGAATATATCAATTTACATTGTATTCGCATTTTCAAACTGCGATTCGCACAATATCGTATTGATGCCGAAACGTCTTTGCTCCATGAAGGATCGTCCCAGGTGTCAAACGCAAACATGAACAACGGTTATATGCCCTCAGTTATGTCATACGACTAGTTTATTGTGGGGGTAGCGGCAAACCTCCCAAGGTATGGCGTCTGTTTGTTTAGGTATCAGTTGCATATTACCGTCTTGCCAACTCGGCACTAATTTTTCAGTACAATGTGACTAACCTGGTGTTTTTCTTTTTTTTGCGTGTCAGGCATTGTGGTATGGGTCAACTCTTTGTAAGCCCCCCAGACGGTGCTTATAACCGTTGACGTGATTGTGTTCAACGTTCAACTTTCGGCACCCCTTGGTGCGTTTGCTACCTTGGATGGTCAATGTGTACAGTTTTACTTGTACCCTGATGAACTCTGTCATAATTTTTACATTGTTCTCATTCTTAATCAAACCCAGAGGTGTGAAATGCTCGAGACAAAAAGGTAAATCTTTATGATCCTTGTAAAGCTGTATATGATATTCGAATATCTACCGGTTCAGGATGTAATCGATCGGTGAATCGTCCGGGTGAGTTGATATGTCCATGGGATTATGCTCCCACACGAACGAACCCATTGGTAAATGTGCACTCATAGTTGCACCGTATAGATAGCTTACGTCAAAATACATGTAATATCGAAAAATAGAAACGTGCGAGTATGCACAGGTCATCAGATAGTTTTAGGTATAGTAATAAGGTATTTTGTACAGAGTGTAGGAAAAAGTATGACGTTGAGGGATGCAAGAGTGGAGTGGGAGGTGAAAGGGGACAGAGGGTCAATTGACCTGAGAAGGGAGTTCAGTTCTGACTGCGTTGCAGACAAAGACGTGTCACGCTTATGTACAACACTGTAATGAACACTTAAATTAAAGCCTGAACTTATTCACTACTAGAGTTAAGAACCTGTATCCCATCCACATCTCAGGGATAAGTATACTACATACATGAGATATGATTCCACGTTACGGGGATCAAATTCTTTCTCTCATAAACCTGTTATTGGCCCGAGCGTGTCGATTAGAACTTTGTGCTACACTGCCTCGAATGCTCTTTTCAATAAAAAACACCATTTCACGGTCATCTCAAAAGTCGTAAATTTACTCTAGTATGTTTGAGCAACGCGTCAAAAGGAAGTCCCGGTGCTGTGTAGTAATGCAGCGGTTCTAAATCGTATGTTTTGACGCAGCTGGCTCGGAAATTTTGAAAAATATCGGCAAGCAGAAGAACATCAGTCTTTAAATATAAATCTGAATAGTTCCCCAATAACTCTAAATGGAATTCCACCTAAACATTCATAGCGTATTAATAATCGACGTCTGAAATATTTGCACCACAGAGGTGCGTGTAAAAATGCTTCATTGCAGAAAATCGCGATTTATTGAGTATCCCACAACAATCGACGTATTCATAGGGAAGAACGCCTTTATGGGCCATCAAACTAAACTGTTTGGAATTATTATGAAATTTACGCGTTGTGCGTTTATCTGCATCTGCATCCATATATGAGAAAAGTTTATCGATGCTGCTAGCCATAAAAATCGAAACGAATCAAGGAATCTCAAACGCTTCATTGTCCCATCAACACGTTTCGTGAATGACATATATTTTTCCTTATTGATGGGCAGCAGTGTAATTTGACTGGCAAAAGTCGACGCTAGGGATTTTATTAAAAAGTGTGAATCGTAACCGGACAAATTGTGGAAAACTTATGGAATTGTGAATCGTGTTAATGTTTATAACGGCAAGAAATATGGATCGTTTCACATACGTTGATTCTAAATCAATCTGTCTTGAAAGACGTGTCCAAAATCAAATTATCGCTTCATATAATGATTCCGTACTACAGCAATATGGATCAGAAAATGATGTGTTGCATACCGCACTCTCAACAGCTCCGTTAGCACCCCGCAGAATTTGTACTTCATACCACGAATAAGTCAGGTTACATTACCTAAATTGTAGGAAAAGTAATACGTATAGCAAAATAAGCACCAGTAGACATCGGAACAATGAAAATGAACAGATGTTAGCAAGAGCTTTCCGTCTATAGAGGAAACGAGGGTCTTTTCATGTTACCGAAAACTCACATCTTGGTAAAATCAGGAAATCATATTGAGTGGAATATATTTCTATCTCCAATGTTCAACATGATCAACGTTTGGTACACTACTTCATCGAATCCAATACCCCGTAATTGCTCCAGACGAAATGATGAAAGAGAGGTGCCAGACTATTGATCAGGTCGATCTGACATGGAATGCACTATATTATATATATGAGGTATTCTACGCCATTTCACCTAATCGGTGAAGGTCACCGACGCCGATCTTGGTGTCAATTTTTTTCTCGATTCGTCTATCGAAAAAAATGATGTGTTCGGCCGTTTTTCGATTAGGCCACCTGTGTCGATTTTATGAATTTTCCGATTTTTCAACTTTTTCGAAACAAACGTTTTCCAACTGGCTTTATCTGCGAGAGCTTTCATTCTCTTCAAAAATTGATACAAGTATAAAATGTGTCAATAAGTCCGAGCTCTCTGAAAAAAATTTTTGAAAATTTTTCCAACCACACAATTCTAAAATTTTTCGAAAAAAAACAAAATCTTTTGAATTGCGACACCTTCGATTTTCCTGAAACCTTTCACTTGCATTCGAATAGTTACAATCAAGTTTTCCCCCGAAGGAAATTATGGACTTCCGATTCATTCGGGAGTTACACCATCATACGTGCAAAAAAATTAGAAATATTGCACGAAAATCAATCTTAACTTTGATCAGACAAGTTTTCATGTTATAAAAATACATGTTTGCCGAAAAAAAAACTTTCCGGAATATCCCGAACAATGTAAATAAAAACGAGATCACAATTTTTTTTTTCTATGCCAAATACATTTGCACATAGAAAAGTTCTCAATATATATACAATTTTGAAAATTTCTAAATATGAATACAATTTTGCATTTATATTTAGAAATTTTCTGAAAGTTTTTTTTTCCAGCAACAATGTATTTTTTCAACATGAAAACTTGTCTGATCGAAGTAAAGATTGATTCCCGTAAAATATCACCAATTTTTCGGCACTTACGATGGTGTAACTCCCGAACGAACCGGAAGTCCATAATTTCCTTTCAAGGAAAACTTGATTGTAACTGGTCGAATGCAAGTGAAAAGTTTCAGGAAAATCGAAGGTGTTGCGATTCAAAAAATTTCGATTTTTTTTTTCGGAAACATTTTAGAATTGTTTGATTGGAAAAATTTTCAAAAATTTTTTTCAGAAAGCTCGGATTTATTGACACATTTCATACATGTATCATTTTTTTAAAAGAATAAAAGCTCTTACAGAAAGAGCCAGTTGAAAAAAGTTTGTTTCGAAAAAGTTGAAAAATCGGAAAATTCTTGAAATCGACGCAGGTAGCCTAATCGAAAAACGGCCAAACACGTGTTCTTTTTTTTTGATAGACGAAACAAGAAAAAATAGGGGGGAGGTGCTCCTGACGGATAACGGCACAGAATTCGAGAATAAGGCCGTCGACGAGCTATGCGCCGCGTACAATATTACCCGCGCAAAGGTACCACCGTATCACGCGCAAGCTAACCCCGTGCAAAGGGTAAATCGCGTATTAAAAACCATGATCGTGTCCTTTATCGCGGCAGATCATCAGAACTGGGATGTGCCCCTTTACGAATTTCGATTTGCGTACAATACCGCCGTGCATAGCTCGCTGAGAGTAAGTCCCGCGTTTTTAAACTCAGGTCGCGATCCCAAACCACGGATGTAGTTGCGACGGCTAGTGGAAGGTCCCGCGGAAATCCCCGTTCCCCATCCCAAAGTATGGGGAGACCGAATGGCGAAGTTATGTGAATTGCGTGATTTAGTGACGAAACGTCTCGAAGAGGCCCACGAGCGACAGGCGCGGTATTATAACCAAGGGCACCGGGATGTCCGTTTCAAGGTAGGGGATTGGGTGTGGAAACGGAACCGAGTTCTGTCGTCAGCTGCCCAACAAGTGGCCGCGAAATTAGCACCCAAGTTAGCAGGTCCGTTTCGCGTTACAAAAGTAATCTCGCCCGTCGTGTACGAGTTAGAAAATAGCGAACGAAGGGGTCTCGGTAGACACCAAATTAAGGATTTAAAGCGGTACGTGGAGTCTGAGGCACTTGCGAATAAGGACGAGGAGGAACAGTGAGGGGAAAAGGGGCCTCTCGGGGGGAAGAGAAAGAGGGACAGACGATAGCCACGACCCTGATTGACCCTTCCCCTTTGTTGGCGGAGACATTGCGAGGCAAGACGAGGACGTCCGGGCGGTGCGGGATTTATTGCGCTGGGAGAGGGCCGCACGCCCACCAGCGATCACCCTCTGGGACCAGGGTCGTCGCGCGCCCACGTGCTGGAGGCAGTGGCTGCCCGATGGGGGTTGCTGGAACTGCTGGTGGCAGTTCCACAACTATCGGGACTGCCCACGGGAACTGGGGGTTTTCTGCCGTCGATGTCGCTGGCCCGGCTACGGCCCGGGGAGGTGTTACGTGCCAGCCGGTATCCACGGCGGCGCCCTCTCTGCGCCCTACCTGACCAGCGTGCACTTACCATAAGAGAGACTTACGTGCTCTTACCGATAGTCGTAGATTAATACCAACACACATAGTTACCATCATAACGTCCAAATTCTTATATCGATAGTTCTCATACACTAGATTAACCGTTATTTCATCAATCAAATTCATAACATACATGGTATATATATTTTTTCCCATTCAACCGTAATAACCCAAAATAATAAAAACCTGCAACAGTAAAGATAACCAAAAAGACTAAAACACCGGAAACGTGGGAAGAGAAATCACGAATAACTCACAGAGAAAGAAACCCCTATTCTCAGAATTCAGGATAGCGCCCTCATTTTAATTATAATAAGACCAATCAGCGCTTCGCCGCTTGCTTCTCTATACCAACCACCTCGCGCTCATTCACCACCGAGATCTCAAGCACGAACCAGAAACCTCACCCCCAATTATTTTATCATCCTCAACCAATCATCCGAGACCCGCGAGAAACCGCGACTCTTTTTGAACTCCTCCTGCTTTCCCTCTAATTTAACCTTTCCAGAAAACAGAATAGAAGAGGAGAACTTCAGACCTCATAGAGAACAGACCAGAACTCTACCGGAATCCTAGAATCAAATCACATGATAATTCATTCAGAACCTCCGAGACTTATTAACGACTGCGATAGTGACTGCGATAGTGATTAACACTAATCTGTACCACAATTGTAAGCCTACCATTGAGAACTAGGGAGAGATTGTTAATAAATGTGTAATTAACCCAAGTGTTGTCATGAATAATTATTTCAATCACGCATAGTGATGGTTGGCACTAGCCTTACCTAACAAACTCTCAGAATTGTAGGCGGGTTGAACGAGAAGGTCTGAAGAACTGATCAGCTGATTCCCGAGGTTCACATATACCAACTACGTGAGTCAGGAGAACAATTTGAATCACGCGGCGAATCAGAATCGACTTGAAACGTTCCTCTCGGAACGTCACAGTAATAAAAATCTTGGTAACACGCCATCGAGTAGTTCTCAGAATATAAGAGAGCAGTTGACTTGTATTGTTGATACACCTGTCATGTCTCAATCGGGCAAAACTCTAGACTCGATAGCAGCCCTTCTAAACAAAAATGTTGAAACACTTAATGCTTTCATTAATTGTCAGAATATATTTAATTCTAATATGGCATCTAGGCTTAATACCATTGAAAATATTGTTAGAACAGTAAGTGATCAAGGTGACATAATAGCACAATTAGAGGCCAGCAGCGTGTTACTTACTAGGGAAATTGATTCTTTACGAGATTCATTGGCTAATACACCTGTCAACTCCTCTGCCCAGATCACCATTGCTGGTATACCATTTACAGTTACCAATAGTCCGTTAGAAGTTGTTACTAAAGTTCTGACTGTGCTTGGTGTCCCTGAACTTGCTTCTGACATACTCGACATTCGCTTAATCACCCGCAGAGCTCCGTCGAGCCAAAATCCTGAGCGGGATAACACTAGAGAGGCATCAAAATCATTTATCGTCTTCTTTAAATCCTCTCAGATCAGCAGCCGTATTATAAGGAAGAAGCGTTTGCACGGCGTATTAGCGGTTAGAGATGTTTTTGCGTGCGATAAACTCGGTAACATTTTTGTCAACGAGTTTCTTCACTCAAACACGTATAATTTGTTGCGCAAAACTGAGAAGATCGCGTCTGATGGAAATTGGCAATATGTATGGTCTAGGGAGAGTCGGATCTACGCACGTAAGCAAGATGGATCTCAGCTTATTCGTATTACCTCTGAGGCTGATCTCGACAAGTTAGGTTGACTAAATCATTTACAGAACTCTAGAAAAGCAGTGTGATTGCATGATAGTTCTACGTCCTTGAAAATCTGTCAATTTAATGCAAACTCGTTATTGGGCCACACAGATTACATCAAATCATATCTTAGCGAACATTTTTATCATGTTATTTCTATATCTGAAACATGGCTCAAGCCTGAAATTTCTAACGATCTTGTCAAGATTCCGAACTACTTTATTATTCGTCATGATAGAATAGGAAAAGGATGTGGAGGTGTTGCGTGTTATATTCATGAGTCACTGAAAGCCAATCTATTAGCAGCTTCACCTTGTTTGTATTCTAATCAACTTGAGTTTTCCCTGCTTGACATACACTATCCTAACCAGGACTCTATATTATTCACGTCCATGTACAGGCCACCCAAAAGTCGATTATTCACTGACAATGTTGACACTTTCTGTGAGTTTAGTCATTCCTTCGAAAATGTCATAATTGCTGGTGATCTAAATTGTGATCTTTTGTGTAACTCTGTTGAATCTAGATATCTTAGTGAGATGGTTTCTTCCCTATCATTATACCTGGTCAAATCCCAAGCGACGCAACATACATCCACGTCTGATACGCTTATTGATGCCATAATTATTGATAGTAGTGACAAAAACATTGCCTTCACAAAGTCTAAAACACCATTTATCGCAGGGCACGACCTTCTTGAACTCTCGTATGTCTTTATTACACCGCAGAATCCTGACCAGATGATAGTTCGCCGCAACTTCAAGAATTTTGACGTTTGTGCATTCAATACAACTGTAGAATTATCTCCTGTTAAGATAGTAGAGCTTGTACCCACAAATTCCTCAATCTCTAATGATATTAACGTGTTTCTTGAGGCCTTAGAAGGTATTTTACTTTTAACTCTTGACATTCATGCTCCTTTCAAGAATTTTATTGTACGCAAGCCTATTGCACCATGGCTTACATCAGAATTGAAATTGCATATTAGAAAACGCAACGTCCTTTATAAACAAGCAAAAAGGACTAATAGCCCATTAAGGTGTGCAATTTATTGGAAATTTAGAGATGAGTTGACGTCTGAGTTGAAACGTGTGAAAATTGAGTGAAACTTTACCGGACTAGCCAATGTTAACAATGTTAACAAACCGTGGAAGGAGCTCGCGACCCTTGGGCTAGTGAAAACATCGTCAACCTCCCCTCTTAATTTTTTCACGCCTGATCAATTGAACTCTTATTATTCGTCAATCTCTAGTTCCTCACCAGCTTGTTCTAAAGGTGAATTTCAGTAAATTAAAAGCCATGTTGATACCTCGAATCATCCGTTTCAGTTCGAGCACGTAACGGAGAATGATGTACTCCGGTTAATTATGTCTTATATCTGTAATTTTCATTCGACTGGACCCGACGGTATTTCGTCTTTCATTATTAAAAAAGCAGCTCCATTGCTGGTTCCTTTCTTACAGAAATTGTTCAATTCCTGCTTTGACAACTCGTTCTTTCCGGCGAGTTGAAAACGATCATTTACTAGACCTCTGTCAAAACAAAATACACCAGGTGTCTCTTTCGGATACTCGACCAATTGCGAACTTGTGCGAACTCTCCAAAATCTATGAAAAGATTGCTCATAACCAGATCACTAAATATCTTACTGACCATAATATTTTGGATTCTCGCCAATCAGGATATCGCACTGCTCACAGTACACAGACAGCCTTGCTTCGCCTTTGCCATGGCATTAGAAAGTCGGCTGATGATGGAGGTGTCACTATTTTAGTTCTCTTTGACTTCAGCAAAGCCTTTGACACGGTCTCTAATTCCATTCTGCTGAAAAAGCTCCGTGACATTAGTTTTTCTGAATCGTCTCTGAGCTGGGTTTAGTTCTATCTCACTGGTAGAACTCAGACTGTCATAGATAAGACTAATATTTCGGACTGGCTTCCTATCACATCAGGTGTTCCGCAAGGCTCTGTATTAGGACCCTTATTGTTTTCTATTTTTATCAACGACATAGGAGCTTTTCTCAAGTATTCCAACCACATAGTGTTTGCTGATGATACTCAAATCTACTTGAGCTATCACCTGTCAGAGCTCAATGTAGGGTTAGCTAAGATTGTTCAGTGCCTGAGCGGCGTTTGTGCCCGTGTCATTGCGATTTCCATGCGAGCCGCGCTTGAACGACTCGTCTCCGCAGGGATGCCAAATCTCGTGTAGACGAGGAGGCAAGCGCGCATTACGCATTTTTTAAAAGACAGTCCGGTTCGGTCATCCGTTTAGTGACGATAGTCAGTGACGTCGTGCGCGAGAGAGCCCATGCGTTCTCTCGTACCACGACCATAAACGAGAGGCCCAAATATACTCTCATATACGTTTGCTCCTAGGACTAAGGCAAATACAAATCATACGAAATTCGATCAAATCGAATAGAACGAAAAATCGCAGTACAAAACGCACTTGAGATCGCGGTGGCATGAGCCAAACGGGTGGTAACAAGCATATACACATTCGTATACACAATCGACACATTCGCGTGTGCGACACACGCTTTTATACGTTTACAAATGAACGTTCATACGTCGTGGGTTTTTATGCCGCAAGGCTTTTCCCACAATAGCCAATGAACATTCATAATTCGATGGCTCAAACGCGAGTTTTTTATTCAAGAAAACCTCAACCTCTATCCTTCATACTAGTAAAAAGGTTCAATTTAAAACTACGAGGCAACTTCGCCTATGAAGAAGCTTCGACTACACAAAGATACTATATGATATCAACCAGATATCTGAGTATTTGAATGAAAATAGCCTCAAATTAAATTGAGCGAAATCTTCTGTAATGATCTGTGGTAGTGGAGCAAACGTTCAGTCCGTTGACTTGAAACTATTGCCGGTCATGGCAATAAATCAGACCTCTATACCTTATGTACTAGAGGCTTGTAATCTGGGAGTTATATTGCAAGCAAATCTTTCTTGGGCTAGTCATGTTACAACAATATCTCGCAAAGTGAATTTCACACTTCATAGATTAAAATAACATAAGAATTCACTATCAACTGAACTTCGCATAAAATTAGTCTCTACTCTAATTTTTCCTTTACTTGACTATTGTTGTCTTGTTTATAATGATTTGTCAAACGAGCTTGACTCAAAACTTTAGCGACTGGTAAACAGTGCGATACGTTTCATTTTCGATTTACGTGGTGATGTACAATCACCCCGTATCGATTACGGTTGAAGTGGCTGTCAGTGTTAAACAGGAGGAAGTACTTTGTAGCTATAGTTACTTATAATATTCTGCATAACCATGCCCCGTCGTACTTACTTGAACTATTTCCCCTACGTCATGATTATACTCGTCATTCGTCACGTCTGGGCATGGCTGATACTTTTCATATTCCGCTACATAGAACTTGCATTTACCGCAACTCCTTCCATCTCACTGCTGTTCACCTATGGCATTCTCTTCCTCCTGACATTACTTCCTCGTCCTCATGTGCTGTTTTCAAGGCTAAGGTGTATGAGTACTTCTTATTAAATGAGGTTTCTGCTCTAGCTAGTCCGATTAATCAACCTATGTTTAAAATATCTGAAATAATAGTATTGCGTAGTGCTAGTTTATTTTTGTTTTATTTTATTTCGCTTATTTGATTGTGTTTTCCATTTAATCTACTTAATTTACTTTATTCTATCTAAATTTCATTATTTTATATTTTATATTACATTTTATTTTGTTTTATTTTATTTTATTTTACTTTTATACTTATATACTTTTGTAATACTCTTCCTACACTGTAGTTTTTCTCTTGCCCCAAAGTGTTCTAGGGCGTAATAAAACATCTCTCTCTCTCTCTCTCTCTCTCTCTCTCTCTCTCTCTCTCTCTCTCTCTCTCTCTCTCTTTCTCTCTCTCTCTCTCTCTCTCTCTCTCTCCTCCCCTCTCACTACGAGGGGCCGCAATCGTCCGGGCAAGGTTTTCTGCAGTTTCCCCCCAGGCCCCCTTGTGCGAATGCCGATGTTTCTATTGAACATTTGAAAGACAGGTGCAGCCGCATAATGATAGTCACTCATCCGTCTCTTTCCTTGTCCCACACAGGTCTACATAGACCTCCGGGGACATACTTCAACGGGTATGACGGGAACTGACAGCAAAAAATAAAATAAGATAAACAAATACTTAACGCATTGAACCGTTATTTTTTGAAACGGTCACCCGACCACATAATAAATAAAAAAGTTATCATCTTGCGGCGAACATTGGAAACATCACGCAGAGTCGATCGATGGAATATCTATAGATCGATAATGCGACAAACCTGTGGCAATACCCGGTGACACCAACTGTCGGTAAGATCAGAGATACCAATTCTATAGGTAAAATGTTTGCCATCTCACAACGAAAAATCTGAAATGTCTGCTCATCCGACGGTGAAAAAATCAAAATGGCCGCTCATATGACCAAGCCATAATCAAAATGGCTGCTCATCTGACTAAGAAAAAAATTTACCGTTGATTTGTCTGTAATAAAACGTGTACAGTGGTTGATCAAAGACTGAATTTTATTTCTTAATATTGACCGGAGGTAGGCAGTTACAACGATACAGCAGAGATGGCGCTAGTAGTACATTAAATACATTATTTTGATATTAATTCTAACATCTCCACTTATCAAAATAATCTGAACTTTGTAACATATAAACTATTTTTTACAAACTAAAAAAAAATGCTATTAATTTACAGATAGTCACCCATTAAACAATGTTTTGAATACCTAACTTTTTTACAAAATAGTCATGTTTAACGCTATCTAAACCCTTGGTCAGCAAGTCTGCTGGCATTTCAGATGTTGGCATGTAGACTATCTTTATAAGATTGTTAGCAACTGCTTCTCTAACAAAATGATGACGCACATCTATGTGCTTCGTTCTTTTATGAAATAAAGGATTTTCAGACAGCTTCTGAGCACCTTGATTGTCATTATACAATATAATTACATAATCACAACTGTTTATAATTTCAGAAAACAAGTTTTTTAAATAAATAGCCTCTTTACAGGCTTCAGCAATCGCCATATATTCTGCCTCTGTACTTGATAAGGCTATAGTACGTTGTTTTTTACATTCATATGAAATAACAGTTCCAGAAAGTTTAAAATAGAAACCTGTATAGGATCTCCTATCTAGTGTATTTGAAGCCCAATCTGCATCAACGAAACCCTCTAATTTACAATTATCTTTGATAAACATTAGGCCATAAGATTTAGTTTTACATAAGTATCTTAGGATGCGTTTCGCATGCTTCCAATGAGTATAGGAATATGAATTATTAAATTGGCTCAAATAACTCACACTATAGGAAATATCTGGGCGAGTCAAAACACTTAAGTACATTAGGCTTCCTATTAGTTGTTGGAATGGATATTGTTTACAAACATCTACACTTTTCTCTAGTTTTAAATTTTTCTCAATAGGAGTACCAACAACTTTACAGTTTGTCATATTAAATTTACTTAAAATATGATCTACAAACTTTTCTTGATCTAAGGAAATATTGCCATTCTGATACATTTTAACTCTCATACCCAAACATTGTTTTAATTGGCCCAAATCCTTAATTTTAAATTGTGACATTAAATTTGTTTTTAACTCATTAACCATATTACTACTGTTTGAAAAAATGAAAAAATCATCAACAAAGATTGCTATTATGATCTGCTCCATTTCACAATTTTTTATATACAGACATGGTTTTAACTTTGACTTAACAAAATTTAATTTTAATGAAGAATCATTCACTCTTTCGTTCCAAGCCCTGGCTGATTGTTTTAGACCATAAATTGCACGATTTAATTTAAGAACACTATTTTCTTTACAATCTAAATTAGGGGGAACTTGCATATACACATTTTCATTTAAGTAACCATTTAGGAATGCAGTAGTTACATCTAAGTGAGTAATTTCAAAGTTAAGTTTGACACTTAAAGCAAATAGAAACCTTAGTGTAGAGTAACGAAGCACTGGTGAGTATGTGTCAGCGTAATCCACACCCTCTTTTTGGGTAAAACCTTTTGCCACCAGTCTTGCTCTATATCGCACACTATTGTCACTTTCGTACTTTTTCTTGAATACCCACTTGCACTGTACCACTCTATCAGCTTCTTTCCTATCTACAAATGTCCATGCTTGATTATCGTCGAAAGCTTTCAGTTCATCTTCCATCGCTTTTCTCCACTGTTCCTTGTCTGGTCCATTTATTGCAGCTTCATAACTGAGTTCTTCATCACATGACTCCAGATTATCCAGAAGACAGAGATTGGTCATCCCATATCTTTCTACTGGCTTTCTCTTACGCTTAGCTTCAATTTGAACTTGATTCTCTGCAAAAGACTTTTCTTCAGTAACAGATTGATATGGGTCATCTTGGGAAGACGATGATTCACAAATATATGTTGAATCATTTGGATCTGAACCTGGATTTTCTATTAAGTTTTCATCTTCTTCTAAGTTTTTATCTTTCTTTGACTTATTTTCACAATCGCTTACTACAATCTGAGCTTTGTCCAACTCTATTTTTTCCATAATGATGACATCTCTGCTCGTAGTAATTTTTTTAGTTCTTGGGTTATATAATCTGTATCCTTTCACATTATCTGGAAACCCTACTAAAATTAATCTGTCAGCCTTCTTATCCCATTTTTGTCGTTGTACTTTGGGAACATGCACCATTACTTTACTGCCAAAAATTCTAACGTGGCTGAGGTCTGGTTTCTCACCTGTCCACCTCTCAAATGGTGTCATCATGCCTAAACTGGCGGCTGGTGTTCTGTTCTTTAGGTAAACTGCAGTATTAACTGCTTCAGCCCAAAAACTTTTGTCGAGACCTGCTTCAAACAATAAACATCTTGCCCGTTCAACTACAGTTCTGTTGAACCTCTCTGAGAGTCCATTCTGCTCTGGAGTGTGAGGATTGGTCTTCTGATGGACAATACCTACTTGTTTTAAGTAATTTTCCATTTCACGTGAACAAAATTCACCTCCATTGTCGGTTCTCAGTATTTTTATTTTGTTTCCAGTTTGATTCTCAACTAAACTTCGGAATTCTTTGAACTGCTGGAACACCTGGTTCTTTCCCTTTAAGAAGTAGACAAAAGTCATTCTGCTGGCATCATCCACAAACAGAAGAAAGTACTTCGCCTGACCAATTGACTTGGTCTCCATCTGCCCGCATAAATCTGAGTGTACTACATCCAGTAGTTTTTCACTTCTATGGTTTGCTGATGGGAAAGGTAAACGTGATTGTTTTCCCTCACAGCACACTTCACAATTCTGTATCTGTATGTCAGCTTTCTCGTGAAAGGAAACTCCTTCTACTGCTCCTTTTTTCATTTTTTGTAAGGACTTACTATTTATATGTCCTAACCTTCTATGCCATGTTGACATTGCCGATAACGAGTTCTCGAATTTTTTTGTGTTTAACTTGTACACTCCATTTATCAAATTTGCTGTACCAATAAGCTCATTCACTTCGTTGTATATAAAACAGGTATCCTTTTTGAATGCAACTTTATTTCCTTTAGCTATAAGTTGGCTTACGGATAGTAAGTTTGCCGTGAGATTCGGTATATACAATACGTCCTTCACAATCACTTCATACTGAGAACTGTTCACGCATGTCGTTATCTGTGTTTCACCAACATTAACTACAGGCACCGTCATTTGATTTGCCACAACGATTTCTTTAGTTTCGTGTACTGGTCGAGTTCGGAGTAAACATTTTTGGTTTGACGTCATATGCGCGCTTGCGCCTGAGTCGATGTACCAGTCTTCTGTGTTATAATAACCATTGAAAAACGCTGCGCTAAAAGCATTCAATTGTTTATTTGTTTTTAATTCAGGACACTTATTTTTGTAGTGGCCGATCTTCTTGCAATTATAACACTTTATTTGTTTACTGCTGGTTGACTTTGACATTTGCTTGTCAGTGCTGCCATTTTTATTTCGCTGTTTTGACCAAAAAGCAGAATCGATTCCAGTAGTGCCAACCTCCGAACACATGTCAAGTAACTTTGTTTTAATGACGTCAGCGCTAATGGCTATTCCAGAGTGCTCTATTGCCATTATCATCGGTGAATACTTATCTGGAAGTCCCGCCAAAAGTAATGACCCAATCCACTCGTCTGTGATTTCGAAACCTGTCCCTTTCAATTTATGTGCTGTCTCAACCACTTGAGATACATAGGATGTCATGGATTCGCAGTTATCGAGGCGTATTGAAATCAATGTACGAAGCAAACTTATTTTTCGTTGATACCCCGTGTCATCAAATAACTGTTTTAATTTCTTCCACACACCGTCCACTGTAGTTTCACTTTTTATATGCACATATAATGAACAGTCAATAGTCATAACGAGTTTTGCTTTAGCTTTTTTATTCTCAGATTCACTGATAGTTGCTGGCACATTTTCAATGTCAATGCCTTCAAGTAACAAGAAATTACTTGTTGCAAACGCCCAATCGTCGTAATTTTCGCGTCCCTTGAGTTTCGGCACATTCACTAAGTACCCCGACGTCGACATAGTTACTTTTGCACGAGAAAAAACTTTAAATTTAGCAAAAATGGGTCTGGGCCCATAACCTAATAAAACATGTACAGTGGTTGATCAAAGACTGAATTTTATTTCTTAATATTGACCGGAGGTAGGCAGTTACAACGATACAGCAGAGATGGCGCTAGTAGTACATTAAATACATTATTTTGATATTAATTCTAACAGTCTGTCGGTGAAATCGGGACAAATACAGGTGGCGTCATCAATGTTTACAGCCGGTAACAATATCGAGGGTAAGGCTAACCATCGCGGTGGCAACATACTGACTGCCGGTAAGGTAGGAATCGGGACCACTCTGCCGGTACGATTCCATTGTGTGGGTTATAACTCTCATATCCCTACTACTCTTGTATTCTATTTTTGACCGAAATAAAGGCCCTCCTGCACTTGTTGGTCCGGACGAACTCTACATCGTCATGTTATAATCGGTGCAATGGGAACAGTTACGTGCTCAGATTCTCGAAAAATCGCATGTAGTAATTCACTAACCTGATGAATTAACGTACTTGTGTTTTGTCCGTCGGCTTTGGTGCTTCCTTTATTGCTCCGATTTTTTTTTTACGTTTTATGGATGCGGTTTTTGACAATTTTATACCCGCAGTATTCTATTTTGTTCATAAAAAATTGTGATTTTTTTGCGTTGATGCGTCAGCTGTGTTTCGCGAGTCATGTTACTACATCTCGAAAGTATCTCATGTGGGCTTTCTCGGATTCACCCATGATTCTAATATCGCCCAAGAATACCGTGGTTCCTAGAATTTCTTGTAGGATTTTCTCCATTTTCGGTTGCCAAATCGCAGCGGCGGATGCGATGCCAAATATCAACCGTTTGCTCTGGTACAACCCTTGGTGTATTAAGTGTCGGTAAATGTAGGTCGTCCTGGTGTATTTCAAGGTGCACGTACGCGATGGTTAAGTCGATTTTAGAATATTTCTGTCCCCCTGCCATTGAAGCGAAAAGTTCGTTAATCGTTGGTAACGAGTGTTCGTCGATGTACAAATTCAGGTTGACTGATATTTAAAAATCCCCACAAATTCTTATGCTCCCGTTCCTTTTTTCCACCGGTACAATCGGTATAGCCCACTCTGATGTATCCACTTTTCTCAAGATCCCGTCTGCTCCGAGGTTTCGCAACGTCTCTTCGATCTTTAATTTTAATAAGTAAGGGACCTGCCTTGCTTTCCTAAATACGGGCCGCGCGTTATCCTTAAGATAAAATCTTGCCGTCAACCCCTCGATTTTTCCGATACCGTTCCCGAACGCGACGGAAAATCTTGCGGCTAACTTTTGTTCTATTTCACGCATGCTGATTGAGTTCACCGACGCGATCTCTTTCACCTATATGTCGAAGTGCAATTGCCTAATCCACTCTCTGCCCAAAAGTGGTGACCTTTCGTTTTCTATTATGTAAATGTTCAACTCGAATTCGCGATTCTTCTCAGTAACGTTTACCGATGCGAACCCGCGAACCTTTAAAATCGTTTTGGAGTATGATACCAGTTTCAAAGTCGTGGAAAGAGCGGAAAGAGTTGGAAACCACTTTTTGAAATCAGCATGACTAATGATGGTAACTGTCGCACCGCTGTCGACCTCGAACTCGATCTCAAAACGATTTACGCGTAATTTGGTGAAAAATTTCGCTCTATATTGTATATGTTCCGTTTGCAGGATTTCGGTTTTTCTCCCGGTTCTACGAGCTTATCCAATGCTACGATCTCGTCCACATCAGAGTCCTCCCCGATTTGCTTTACCTCCGCTGTCCGTTTGGCTTTAGTGCAGACCTTCCGCAAGTGTCCCTTAATGTGACAGAAAGAAAAAATTTAATTTTTTTTTTGTCACAATAATGCGCATAGTGGTTCGTACTGCCACATCGATAACATTGTCCCTGAGTACTTTTTGCTTCGTCCGGGGCCATGGAGCTTGGTTTGGCAGTGTTCTGCAGTTTCTTTGTAAATTTGTCTGTGTTGGCTTCAGAGCCTAAAGCGTGTACTAACCCGCTTTGGTGCAATTCCGCCGCATCTCTTGCCGAAAGCCCCATGCCCATGGTGATTTTAAAAGCACGATCAGGAGTTAAATCTTTTGATTCCAGCAATCTATTTTGTATTTTCTCGCTACGTAACCCAAAAACGAATTGATTACGCAATGCAGTGTTCAAATACTCGCCAAATTTACAATGGATGACCAGTTTTTGCAGCCCTGTCAAATAATCTCCAACGTTTTCACCCTCCTGTTGTCTTCGTTGGTGGAAGCGGAAGTTCTCTGCGATCTTCAATGGTGCGGGGTTGTCGAATGCTGCATCAGTGTGACGACCTCCTTGTAGGTCTTTGTGTTCAGTTTGTTTGGCGCGACTTTTTCGCATAGGGTGTTGTATGCCTCCGGCCCCATGTAGTATAGTAGGTAGTGCAGCCGGTGCTACTCCGTGGTCACGTTGAAGATTGTAAAAGCCTCTTCCAGGCGTTCTACATATCAATCCGATTGGAATTTTGAATTATCGAACGTCTCGATTGCGAGGACGCTCTGCACCATTATAGTGGTTGCCGTCGTAGCCATAGTGTTCGTGGTAGTGGTATACATCGTAAGCGTAAATGTGTCGTGCCACGTGTCCCGTTACGTGTGTGTGTGTGGGGCTTACGTGTATGTCACGTGTCTCGGCTCACTCGGTAGGTACGTTAGCCCTCGCTGCCGCTTGACTCCCCCTCATACATGGACTCGCCCGGTTTTTGTTTCGGCCTCCCCTTGCTGACATAGATTCGTCCGACATGGACTCGTCCGGCGTTTCCCATTCGAAAAACTTCTTCATCTCTAATTCAAGTTACTTCTCGTACCTTTTCGTTTTTTTTTTTAATTTTTTTTTTACCGCATTCTTCGTGATTAGGGTCCTCTTCGAATCCTTGTCACCACTGTCGTGTCGAAGCAGGAGATCGGTTGAAAGAAGGCTCGGGTAAAGGTATTACACAGGTCGCGGATTTATTCAAATACTCTTTATTTGCTCCATCCCCGCTGCTTAGCGTTACGTACGACGGTCGGGGGAGGAGTAACTCCACACTCCATGGCCCGTTACACGGAATCTTACGTCGATAAGTAGGCGGGTCTTGTTACCGTCGCTACATCCACCTTTATCGACGTTATTAAAACTAACATCTGCGAATATCTATTAAACATATCGAAGTCTAATAGGATGAAGAAGATGTTGCTCAAGAAACATCATTTGTTATGATGTGTGAATCGCAGGCTTTCAAAGAATTTTTTCTATCATTTCAGAAACGCATTTCTTTCCATGCACCGGAAGTGTTTCGGATGTTGAAGTACAAAGAAAATTTTGTCAGTTAAAACTATTTCCTTACCAGTTGTTAATGGAGCAGTTGTTTCAATTCCAGGCCAGTTTTTTTGGTAGCAGTGATTGGGGCCCAGCAGTAAGAAATTCTCCTCGACGATTTTACTGAATCCATCTTCGAGAAGATACTGGTGATGAACAGGCACGGTAGCGAACCCTTTAATCCTTGGTGGGCATTTCTCGTCACAGGTTGATACTTCAGTGACACACAGTGTACTTTTGATTAATCGGGAACATAAGTACCCTACAGTTACCTTACACATTAAACTCAGGGTATTATGAAACCCGCGTTTTGCCGAGAATACGCCAACTAGGGCTTCGGTCCCCAGGTGGTGATTATTTTTTGTGATACCTTTTGCTTCTGTCTTCTTAATCATTTTAAAAAAGATATGCATTTTCGGTAACCTGTTAGATTCAGTTCGGAATTTATCACTGTCGAAATTCGCCGTGAGGAAAATTTGGATTGTACTATAAAACGCATAAGTGTTTGATAAAGTGACCTCTTTTCCTTTTAAGTTCGTCACTTGTAAGGTCAATGAACTGCCATTTTTCAAACTAGGTACCTGCTTTATCTTCTCACGTGAAAAAAATTGGTTTTGAGTGTAATTGTTTTCCACGTATCTAGACTTTTTTTCTTTTTTGAACGCTGCACCGCTAGTCCATCCCAATTTTCTACCTCGCCAGAATCGATCATGTGACTCGCTGTCTTGTCGGGAATTGCAGAGCACAAACGACACAGCAACCTCTGACCAAAGCCTTCTTCCACTGCTACATCCATGCTGATATAGCACACGGGCATATCAGATGGTCCCCAGCACCTGTCAGCATATTCGTCGACGGAACTGCAATTGGTGAACGCTCTTGTCACGGCCAATAACAATGCTTTTAACGTGTTACATGTCACCTTTTTTGGAGGCGGAGCTTCATTTCTCATCCACTCTATTAGCCAATAACATATTGAATTAGTATTATGTGATTCGCTGAGCATGTGTGTAATAGGGATTTCTTCCACATTAGGCAAATTAGTGATACATGTGTACAAAAAAACATGTTTTGATTTGGATCCATCGGTGCGAATAATTTTGCGGACAATGCTACCCGTGGCATCTATTGCTACAGAGGAAATTTCAGATAGCGAATATTGCTTGTAAACATTTGTCTGCAAGTTTGACCAGTAATGCACAAAAAATGGATTCGAACCGACACTATGGACGAAATATTTGAGTGCTGACGACTGTGCAAGAAGAATGGATGTTACAGGATTTTTGTGCAACGTGAGTGACGTCTGATATTCTTCTTTTGCCTTTCTCAATGCCTCGGCCTTGTATGAATGTGGAGGTTCTGGGTCATCAAGAGACATCACTCGGTCGGCTTCTGCTGCTTTATAAATTTTAGCAGTCTTGTTTGTCTCGCACAACATTTTTCCAACAGGATTTTTGTGCAACGTGAGTGACGTCTGATATTCTTCTTTTGCCTTTCTCAATGCCTCGGCCTTGTATGAATGTGGAGGTTCTGGGTCATCAAGAGACATCACTCGGTCGGCTTCTGCTGCTTGATAAATTTCAGCAGTCTTGTTTGTCTCGCACAACATTTTTCCAACATTGGACCTGATAGGATCTCACAAGTATCGTTTTCCGCACTCACCTTCACCAGTACTTATCATGCATGTCATCGAGTTTGTTTCCAAATTTAAGTTTATGCGTTCGATCGACCCTTTATGACTGAACTATAATTACACTGACCTAATACATCTAGTTTATCATTATAAATTTTATTACCTTTGAATTGACAGCCACATTTGTTTTTGCAGGTCTCCCAGAGTTATTTTGTGACAGCCACTTGCTAGGCTGGAGAACTAAATGTTCTCAGAAGAAAATCTATGATTTCTTCTTTTCCGATCCGCCATACTGTTTTTTTAATAGCAAAGCGTCCAGTTCTGCTCTGTAAGACGTGATATTAACCATTCGCTGGTCATTTTCATCGTTAGCAGATGCAGCTGATGTGTCTAAAGTAGAAATGACGTCGATGATAGATGTTTCGGACTTTTTTATCGTTGCCACTTCCGTATTCAGTATCAGTTGATCTTTAACACTGTATCTATTATTTATAACAAAAGTGAACAAGGCATGTGATTGTATTAGATTCTCAATTTTGTCCAATAGGACTCGCCACACTCTGTATTTTTTAGAAACAATTTCATTTAAATCAGAGACCACATTCGATTTGTGTGCCAACACAGTTGAAATAATACGATCGGTATCAACTTAAGAGGCCGTCCGCGTTTCATTGTTAAAACAATTAAATGACACACTACTCAGAAAGTACACGCGCTCTCCAAAAAAAACATGCACCTCAATAACCGTCAATATAATCGCAAGATCGCACTTCACAAATTTTTCATATTGACCAAACTGCAATTAATTATCGAACTGATTTTCTCTTCACATGGATGTTCTCGCTGTGAAAACCCGGAGGCAACTGAATATTTGACGCTATTCTTTAACCGCTTTTCATACTTCGGACACATCAACAGCTTAAAATGATATTCATAAACGAAAGCCTATGACACTTTATTAGTGTGCCGCATTAAATGCAACAATATAGTATGACATGACGATCGAGTCGCTTCGCACACGGAGACCCGCGCACTTTTTTTGTTTACTAACGGAGTTCAGTCTGGCTACGGCTAACTACCGACGTGTACATGTGATTTGGTTTTTTGCAGCGGGTTTTTATGAAAACACTGGATCTTTGGCGTCTTATTAATTGTAAAAAATGAGTAATATTACTTTTTTTCACAGTAAGTCTCACCCACTAATGAATAGATATCGAAAACAAACAAAAATAAATAAAAGGATTTTCGAAGCGTTGATATTATTCGGAGCAAACGGGTTCTCGAGGGGTGGGAGCCTAAGGGTTGCAGTTCAAAATTCGACACCACGATATCCAAAGAACTCATAAATAGCTCATAAATCTGGTATGTTAGATTTTTTGCTATCATGTTTTTTTCACAGATTTTTTTTATTTATTTTTATTTATCATGTTTTTTTCGCACTCAAAATCGCCAACACCTACTCGACCGGTTGAGCTCAAAATCCGGATTTGGATATTCTGAGAGCTCATAAATAGCTCTTAATTTTCCATGTATCGATTAATTCATTTTTTTTTAAAGTGGGGGGGAGAGGTATAATATATGATATGCTTTTAGATATAATCCGTTGCAAACAGTTTGAAAACATTTTGCTTGGATCAGTTTTGTTCTTGAAACACATAAGTATTCGAAATTATATATTGTTTGTGTGCTCCATATTTTTCTATTGTGAAAATATTAATTTTGCTGGCTCAAAATTTTATGTATTGATATGATTGAAAGAAATTCATATCGATAATCAATATTTATTTCAACAATAATTTGTAGCTTAGATTTGAATAAATATATACCTGTATTTCATATCTTAGAATTACGTATTTTCAATATTTACCTATATATTGTGCTTTCATTCAGCAATTTTACTATTCCAGATTGTTAAGTGCCTTTACAGCTTTCACAGCAGTTAGGTAGTGAAAAAAGAAAATCTTCCCATATCGGTTACCGAAAACTAGGGGTGTGGGGGTACCCGAAATTTCGGGTACTCGAACTCAGGTTCGGGTCGCGTTTGCATCGGGTCGGGTTTTTTGGCAAACCCGAAATCTTCGGGTAGTCCGAAAACTTCGGGTAATCCGAAAGCATCGGGTAATCTGAAAACTTCGGGTAATCTAAAAACTTCGGGTAGTCCGAAATTTTCGAAAATCTCTGTTTACTTTAGAAATCCCGGGATGTTCGGAGGAGCGAAAATAGCCGCGAGCAAAATTTTCGAAAAATCTGCAATTTTCGGCAAACCCAACATTTTTGAGGAACTCGGGAATCTTAGTAATACGAGTTTTTCGGACAAATCGGGATTTTTGGGTAATCCCGACCAGAGAGTAATCCATTTTACGCGACCCGACCCGAAGAATTTCAGTACACCCGCACACCCCTACTGAAACAATATAGTAATGATACCAGAAAATATAGGCATAATAGAAACACTGACAGCGAAATTTGGCATCCGATTTATATATGGAATGCCAACTTGATGAAGTCATTCGAAGAATGTATATCTAATTTTTTAGATTATGGTTCAATGTTGGTGGAAGAATAATTTCAACCTTCTACGAGGAAACTTAAATCTTTCGTAGTACCCTTCGATGAGGTTCTGCCAAATGTTCCTTGCGCTTCAAGTTTCATCCCAGTAGATTGAAGTTTTTTTTTCACCGACATTATACCATAATTTAAAGAATTAGATGTGCATATAAGATCTAGCTTTTGTAGTCATTTGAAGTATTATAATAATACTGATTTTGACCCAGTTAGATTATACATAGGGTTTCCCCTTAATATATATCGTCATACTTTCTGTAACAGTTGTCTTTAGTTTTTTAATTTGTTTTCTGCAAGCCTTGAAGAGTTCCTATGATAAATTTTCTGAATCTATTGAACAAGATTTTTCTTCTAACGCTCAATATTAGTTGGCAATGATTATAAATAGCTTCAGAATATATAATATGACTATGAACAAATCAAATTATTTGGTTCAAAACTGGAAGAGTTTCTGTTACTTATATGTTGAGATTATTATTCATCGAAAATGTATAGATGACACTGTAAATAATTGTTTCTATTTTTGTTTTTGCCTATATTCTGATTGATGTGAGAGGTCAAAAACATATGTCAATAAGGGGAAGGTGAAGAATTTGAGTCTATTGTCAACATAAAAGAAAAAATATGAAATAAAAGGACAGACTTACAAAAAAAAAAAATGACGAGTACGACTATAAATATGACATTGACTATAAATGGAAAAAATTAAATGTAAATGAAATATAAATAACATAAATAAAACGTGAATGAAAAATAAATAAAATATAAATAAAATATAATGGGAATATGAATAAAATATAAATAAAATGTAGATGAAATATAACTAAAATATATATAACATATAAAAACTCTTTAAATCCTGTCCATTATTCTAACGATCAAAATTACACATTCATTCCAAACATTCACAAGTAGAATTCACACTGGGATATAAAATTGTCTAAAGTGATGATGTAAAAAGTTGGTCAGTCATAAATATATTAAAAATCACTCATCTCTTGATTTAATACTCGGCAGCAGCTCCGCCGTGTAATTCTCTGTGTGATTTTGCGTATCTTTCGATAAAATTTGGAATCCACATTCTTCTTGAGTTTTCTTCGCGGCGATTCCGTAATGCGAAGAAGTTTATAAAAATTGTTCATTGCTTGGATCTCGTGACTTAATTTTATTTTTCATTTTTGACTTACACGTTAATATGCGTACGGCTATTTACTGACGATGTCGATGTGTTAATTTAATTTGAATTATCGTTTACAATGATTAAACAATCACTACGGGGAATTATAAACCAGTTGGTTGGGCATCTTCCTGTAGACTTTTTCAAATTCTGAGCCGTTTTTCCCGCCTGACGCCTAAATCGAAATGGCTGTGCTTCGCAAAATTTTGCGGGCACTTTTGAACTTATAATATCGTCACCACACATAATTTTGAGTTTAATCTAATTATTTATACTGTATATTTAGTAATATGCTTGTGTATTTGGCAATACAAAAATGTATATTAATAAATAATAGCCCTGCGTGTAAATATGTTATTATTGAGAATATCCTGTAACACAAATGTTATCAACCAACATGAATAATTTCCATGTTTTTCGAGAAGTATTTTGTAGAGCACAAAAATATTTAAAAATCGTGTGCAATTAATTTCTTGTAAAAAAGACTATATAATGAACTTGTAACTGCACACGACTCGTAGTGTATTTTGTGTTACAAGAAATGAACTTTGCGCTTTCTCGGTGGCGTGAATTCATGACATCTCTGTTAGGTAACAAAAATATCGATTCCAAGGAATGCACGAGGATTGTACCTCGTAACACATGATTTAGATTCAATCCATGATCTTAGTGTGGCATTATACTGTAATATATCACGTACATCGCAGAAATATCAACGTCATTATGAGATCACAGAGTTATACATCATTGACTTACATCGTTATGTAACAGTGATATCTCAGTGTAATGTAGCACCAATGTCGATTGCACAGAATGCACATGCAAGTAAAACCGTGACGTACATGTTCGATACAATTTATGATTTCTAAGTAGCGGTACACTGCTGTATAACTAGTACATCCCAGAAACATCAAAGTCATTACCAGATAATAGTGTCACATACTGTTTACATAACTCCCGGTATATTACAGTAATCTCAAAGGGTGATGTCACAGTGATACCTTTGATTACCAAGTGTATTTGCTGGGTTATTACCTTCCTTCGCAATATCAAAGCTTTTCTTCATTACGTATATTTCAGCTCTTAGTAGTCGCTTTCTATGTCTTTTTGTCGCAAAACTGCGATCTTTTACCTTCATTTTCGACATCATGACAATCAATCGAACCTGCAAAATAACTCAAAATATAGTTTTAAATACAGACCTGAAATTATTAAATTGCTTTTACGGATATTTAAAGAAACAAATGTTGAATAGTACATACTTACGGTTTGGAAAATAATTTTTTTATAATATTTGCACAATTAACCATATATTGTATGATTGAGGAAACTTTTTTCGGTGCTATTCAAACTTGCCTTTGTCTTCTAATAGTATATCATCTATAGTGACACAAGTTATTTTTAAATATTCTTCATTGATAATTAACTAGCGGATCGTTAGCGCTAGAGCTATCAGAAATGCAAAAGTTCACTATACGAGTCTGCAGTAGTTACACTGGCCAACTAGGGTGTGCGGGTACTGAAATTCTTCGGGTCGAGTCGGGTCGGGTAAAATGGATTACTTTCGGATCGACTACCCGAAAATGTCGGATTACCAGAAACTTTCTGATTACCCAAAAATCTTGAGTCACCCGAAAATTCCGGGTTACCTGGAAAACTCGTATTACTAAAATTTCCGAGTTCCTTAAAAATGTTGGGTTTGCTGAAAATTGCGGAGTTTTAAAAAATCTTGCTCGCGGCTGTTTTCACTTCTCCAAAAATCCTGGATTTCTAAAGTGAACAGAGATTTTTGAAAATGTCGGTTTACCTGAAGTTTTCGGACTACCCGAAAATTTTGGGTTTGCCAAAAAAACCCGATCCGATGCAAACCCGACCCGAACCCGAGTTCGAGTACCCGAAATTCCGGGTACCCGCACACCCCTACTGCCTACCTAACCTAACCTATAAATATACAATCATCGACCAATAACAAACTTCTTTACGAACGAAAATGCACATTCACGGTTATAATTGTGGACGAGCACTAGATTAGTTCATGTGAATTTTCGCTACTAATAATTTAAGAACGTTCCGAAGTATAAGTCAAGCTGTACTTAGGTATTCC
The DNA here is from genome assembly GCF_021155775.2 of Neodiprion pinetum. Taxonomy (NCBI): domain Eukaryota; kingdom Metazoa; phylum Arthropoda; class Insecta; order Hymenoptera; family Diprionidae; genus Neodiprion; species Neodiprion pinetum. The sequence goes on along the minus strand of NC_060238.1, from coordinate 15,356,781 downwards.
GATTGAAAGATTTTATAATCCGACATGTATTCGAAACGTTGCGAGTGTTCATTAAATGTACAGTGAAATTTACATGTAAAATTTACGTAATTCGGCAAGATCAAACTCAAACAATTATGTATAACCTTTTCGTATTAGTGTTACATTCATCGCATATCATTTAGCTTCCGTACCCATTATGTAACGAAGACTGTAAGTTTTGAGGGAATAACGAATATATCGACGATATGAAGAATTTTACACGCTGTGTCATCACATGTAAGGAAGTTACAAATCCAGAACTACTTTTACATAACAGTTTCGATCACTCAGATCGTAACGGATACGTATTAATGGTACGTGCTGGGTATATCCTAGCGGTGTCAGATATGAAAATATTCTGAGAATATGATGTTGACAATATAATGAATTAATTACATCACATGGATACGTGATAATTTTAAGTACTCATACTGTGGAAAACATATGTATTCATAATACATATAATACATAACGAGTGCATCTTAGCTATGCTGAGCACAAAAAATTTATGAGATTGCAACGTTACATCAGTATAAAATCATTATGTTTGAACGTAACGATCTTTAGACAGAGTGGTGGTGTGTAAAGAAAAAAACTTTTTTGACTAGATCGCCAGTTTAACCATCAATAAACTTAATGGAGCGATGAGAGATAAAGAAAGTAAAAAAAAGTGACAACCAACATCATAACTGTGTTATTTTATCGATTGACTTCTCACCGTTTTTAACATTTGATTACATTATATAAGGTTAGTTTCCTTTGTTTTTATATACATAGTTCATGTTTTATTTTTTTATTATCATTTCTACTTTTATTATATATTATTAAGTTTGTTCCAATTCGGCACCAACAATGTATTGTAAATAATTGTTTCCAGTAGATGCATTAAATATGTTCTGAGGATGACTTTAATCAGAGTCTAAATGTTGACGGCAAAATCTGTTGTTAACAAAAGACCTACATTTCCAAGATCCACCACAACACTAAAATCATTATGTCAATCAGTCATATAAACGTTTTGCCAATGATCCAAGATGTGTTTTCTGGGCATATTTTTCTGGATTTGATTGAATGTTTCGCTTATGTTCATTAGTTCTGGTATTAAAATGTTTACTAGTTTGTTCTATGTAACATTTGTCGTAATCAATGCAACGAATTTTGTAGATCAATTCAGAACATTTCTCGATGGGTGTTTGGAGAATAGCAATAACCACTGAATCGTTGACGTGGAAACTGCGAATTAGTAAGAGAGAACAAGAGTCAATAAAGCGATATGATCTGCATTGCAAGAGATCTGCACAACATCTAAAGGTTCACAGAATCAAAATAATACACATGGATAACACACAGACATCATTTTGCAATAGTACAGTTCATGAAGTATGCAGCTGATCGGTTTTAGAGCGCGACATGGGTAAGCGGCAGGATTTAAAATAGAGAGACGGACACATGAACATTGCACGAGAGTATGAATACATATGTGTGGACAATTCTAAATAGCAAATAAAGTGAGAAGGTAATGAGCGCGAGGTAATACTTTCATTTGAACTGTTACATTGCTACTTTGTCGAAAACACCGATTAAATCGTAATCATAGTTTTAATTTTTCTGGTATTGACATCCTCTATCGTGAAAAGGGTTGCAGAAAAACGCTTATTCTAGAGATGTGTAACCAACGTTTGGCGTTATGTGAATTAATTACAATTCAATTGAAAATTACAAATGTAATATGTAGTTGGAAAAAATATACTAATCACAATTTCAACTTGTAATTAGAATAATGAAAAATACTAATGTTACGGGGTGGATGATTGTGATCACGACGAGCGGCTATCGATGATGGCATCCACACCCAGCCGTGATGTTATTACGGTCTATTTCGGGTGAGTAAACGGTCGAATATGCGGACGTTAAAAGCATTAGAGGAAATCAGAGGAACTCGTATTGAGAATGAAGATTTATTGTAAAAGATATAGAGAGTAATTTAAGAAAATGAGTACGACGAAAAGGAAATAGAGTTAAATTTACATGTCAGCCGAATGGAAGATGACTTGAGAGTGAGAACATGTAAGGGGAAGTATGCAAGGGACCGGCTAGTTGCAGTTCAGGAGTAGAGGGAGCATTTTTCTAGAGCGGTATGAGAACCGAGGGAGTAAGATGATGATAAGAACGATAACTTTTATTCTACCAATATTTTCAAATATTAAATTTTATCAATGAATAATAGTCTCTTGACCACGATAATTTTGAGTCAATATTTTTCTTGGAAATAAAGGTCAGTAACGACAACCAAAAAATTGTTCAAGTTTCGGCCCGAGTTGGGGACATCCTCACAACGACTATATATTTACAAAACCATCTGGTAATAACGTGGGATATTTCAAATTTGATAAACAACACGAAGAAAACAATAATTAAAACCAATGGAAGCTAAAAAACCATTGTTAATTTTTAAAAAGGGCGATACGAAACTCCCACGCATTCATCTAATTTTATAAATTAATTTAAACACACAACTAAAAGTTTCAACAGAGTTCGATTTTTGGATTTGTAGATCCTCCAGCGTGCAGCAAAAAAAAACGAGAAAAAAAATAGATTTTGTCGTTGAAGATTGATGAGGGGCCTAACGCAGTAGTAATATAAAATTAGTGACAATACCACGTTAGATTAATTAAAATATTCAATAATTTTCTCTCTCTGTTCTAACTCTAGAACTCATCTGAAAGCGAACAAAATTTTGATTTATTTATGAGATGCTACGTTCACGTAGAATTATAACCCATACCGCAAGAGCCTGTGTTAACTAAAATATTTTTTCTCTGTTCACAGTGCTCTTACAAGACACATGACACCTTCCATTTCAAATGCATCATTGCCTGGTAAAGTGGAATCAAATACGGAAAGTATGCAAACATTGGTGAATGCTCAAAATAAACTTGTCAGCAAGATTCTGAACGTGGCCACAAATATTTCTTCTGAACTCTTAGGCTCTGGTGCTGTGAAGTTTGATCAAGGTAGTTACAAGAATTGTTTCACAGCTATTATGCACACGAACAAGCAAAGGTCTCGCTCATTTTAGGATGTCTTATTCTTCATCGAAGTTTAAGCGATACGTCTTTTAATCGGCAGAGAAAGGATTGAAGAGGTGAAATAACCCCCCCAAGCTGGGCATTTTCAGGCTGGGATATTTTCTCAGTTCTGCATATTTGCGGTTGAAATATTTGAACGGAACCGATTGGAGCATAAAGGCCAACGCCCACTCTGGTCGTACAGTACCGGATCGGCATGGGATCGGAACGGCTCCGCCTGGTTACGAAATCCCGTTGCATCCCGCGGCTGTCGGCTACTTTCCCTGACCTCGCACGGTATGACACTTTTGAAGTTTGAAGACTGTGTTTTTATTATAAAGATTTGACAAAAATTCAGTTTTTAAAAACCAAAAGTTTTATATCGTGCGTCGCCGGGTGGAGCCATGGATAGCCATGGCATGTGATGGAATTCCGTAGTTGGGTGGAGCCGTACTAGTGCTGTACCGCAACAGTGGGCCTTAATTCTCATGGCGAATGATGAAAAATGCATTTTGTTCGATTATGACGGGGTTGAATAGTGAAAAATTATAAGGGTTAGAAGTTACAAATTATTTATAACTAAAAATCTATTGCTCATATTTGAATACAAGTAACTGCATTCAAAAGAGCGGAAAAAAGTAGGGGATATGTGTTGTCGCGTTTTCAGAAATAATGTTATGTAGGGGGTGTGAACGGTAACACAAAGATTACATGAAATTGTGTTTCAATAATTGCTTTCCTGCAATCATTATTTTGTGCAGCTGGTCTCCATTTTGTAGGTTCGAGGCGGGGTGACGCTTCATTAGTCGAAATCGGGTTTCGGTCAACTTGATTTTCTGTGTTGTACCTAACAATCACCCCGAGCGTTGCTCTGTAATTGAGAGAGAATGATTTTAAGATAGGCTTGATTTTTTACGGAATTAGAATTAAATTATTTCTCATTAATTAACAAACTTTTCAAAGATCTTACATTTGTTGTCATCAAGGCGGAGCAAGATGCGGGCACAGCTCCTTGGACCGTTGAGATCCCATTGCGCGGACCGATGTTGAGCCGTGAATACGTACCTTCTTCGGTCCGCGCAACGGGATCTCAACGGTCCAAGGAGCTTCGCCCATTTTGCTTCACCTTAATGGCAACGAATGTTAGCTCTTTAAAAAGTTTGTTAATTAATGAGAAATAATTTAATTCTAATTCCGTAAAAAATCAAGCCTATCTTAAAATCATTCTGTCTTAATTACAGAGCAACGCTCGGGGCGATTATTAGGTACAACACAGAAAATCAAGTTGACCGAAACCCGATTTCGACTAATAAAGTGTTACCCCGCCTCGAAACTACAAAATGGAGACCAGTTGCACAAAATAATGATTGCAGGAAAGCAAATTTTGAAACACAATCTCTTGTTCTTTTACGGGTATTTCAAAATAGAATTGAATTGTTTCTCATCAGTTAATAAACTTTTTAAAGAGCTTACATTCGTTGCCATTAAGGCGGAGCAAGATGGGCGCAGCTCCTTGGACCGTTGAGATCCTATTGCGCGGACCGATGTTGATCCGTGAATATGGAGCCCTGGTCACATATCTTCTTCAGGCTCTCAGTCGGTTACCGTTTTTCTTCAAACGGCGTAGGGTTGTTGGCTTGTTCTTTTACGGATCTTTCAAAATAGAATTAAATTATTTCTCATTAATTAACAAACTTTTCAAAGAGCTTACATTCGTTGTCATCAAGGCGGAGCAAGATGCGGGCGCAGCTCCTTGGACCGTTGAGATCCTGTTGTGCGGACCGATGTTGAGATCTTCTTGCTCATAAGTCGTTGATACACTTCTTTTTCGTCTGTCGTTTCATCTACTCGTTGTCTCTTACTGTCCAGTTCAATTCCTTCTGTGCTTACTTTTCTTTTTTTCATCAATCTAAGCTTCTGTTCGTTGGTTGAAAATTGGTGTTCCTTCTCCATTGATATCGATCTATCGCCTTGACTTGCTGAATTATTTTTGCTACCGCTCTGCCTGTTATTCTCCAAAATCACCTTCTTTATATAATTTTTTTCTCTATATTTGTGTTGCTGTTCACTCCGCAAAACACCTCTTTCTCTTGTGGTCAACATGGATCCTGGTCATCCTCTTGCCTGGTTATAGGAATATTTGTGTATTATTATTCTATGGCTTATTTGGTTATATGCACTTACAATTTTATTTTCCTTTTTCTTTTGTGATACCTCCGACCATCCACCGTCTCCATCGCCTTGTCTGCTGGTTGAAACTCCTCCCTTCTGTTCGTTGGTTGAAAAGCCAGTATGATATTTTTTGTTCGCTTCCTTATATTTTCGCTGCTGTTCTCGTCGTGTAATTTTTCACTCTTCTCTATCCATCACATTGGTCGGTCGTCCTCTTGATTTATTTTCCAAATCAATAATCACAATCGATTCTTCTAATTCTTCGACACCCTTCGTTGAATTATTTTTACTACCACTCTGCCGGTTATTCTCCAAAATCACCTTCTTTATATTATTTTTTTCTCTATATTTGCGTTGCTGTTCACTCCGCAAAAAACCTCTTTCTCTTGTGATTAACATCGATCCTGGTCGTCCTCTTGCCTGGTTATACCAATATTTGTTGAATATTATTCTACGGATTATTTGGTTCTTCGCAATTACAATTTTATTTTCCTCTTTCTTTTGTGATACTTCCGACCATCCACCATCTTCATCGCCTTGTCTGCTGCTTGAAACTCCTCCTTTCTCCATTGTCATCGTAAATCCTGGCTGTCCTTTTGACTGTTTGGTGATATATTTAGATTTACTATTATTTGCTTGTTACTTTTGATACTTATTACTCACTATCTGAATTTTATTTTGGTTCTGCAAGACATTAAAGTGCCCACTGTCTCCGTTGCCGGTGAAGAGTAGCGAGAATTGTGTTTCATTTTGTGATCCGATTCGGTGTGGATGAATTTGTTCTTCGCGATACACGATTAAACATATCTTAACAATGTCCGCAGCTGCAGCTAATTCTGCTTTTCCCGCGTAAATTCCATTGTTATTCATATGTGATTTGTAATCACCAGGTAACCTAATCACAGCACCGTTTGACTCATTACCTGTAACAAAACTGGCAAATGTAGACCAATTATCCACTATATTTGATACGATACTCAGTTTCACCTCTGCGTGTCGATCTTGAGTGCCGTATACACAATACGCCAGCGCGCGAAAAAGACAATTCCAGTCGGGAATCATCTTGATAATTTTCGTTTGCATGTTCATATTTTGCGCGTCAGAAACAGATACCTATAGAGATATTTGTCAAAGACTGTCATAAACAGCCGATGACAGCTGTCAAAGGAAGTTTTGTTTGCTAGATGCTTTTTGTTTTGTTTTCGGCATCTCACCCCACCGCCAACTTCATGCGTATACTATTGTTATTAGAATGTTTTTATACATGTTCATTTGTTCGAAACTTTTTGATTAGATAGAGTGACTTCAATAAAAGCTTATCACATAAAGTATGTTACAAAATAATAATAATAATAAGAATGATGATGATGATGATGATGGTGATGATGATGACGATGATGGTGAAGGTGACGGTGACGGTGACGGTGACGGTGACGATGACGACGACGACGACGACGACAACGATGACGTCATCACTTCCGCCATCTTGTAGGCTGTTCAGCAATGTTGCAGGTCTGTAAGCTATCTTGCGGGTCAGTCCGCCATCTTGTAGGTTAGTTGGCCATCTCGCAGGTTGGGTTAGGATGGGTTGGGTCAGGTTAGCGTAGGCTGGTAACACACCGACACTCGGTCGGTCACACATCGACTACAGGCGAGGCCCATCCTGCAGCTGCCGCTGAGGTTGGTAAAACAGATTGACACAGAACCCTCCTCATATACCACATATGAGCCGTAATGTACTACAGTAAGAATTACACTGATTACGAACAAAGCCCACATAAATCGTAAGACGCGACAACGTCGAGCACGTGGAGCCGTAAGCGTTGCATGTTCGTTGCTTAGCGACGCTCGGTTGGTGTCGGATGCACCCGGAAATTTTCGGCGACGAATTTGTTATTCTCACTGGCAATCTTTGTAGTACAAGTCGTCGACTTTCATTATGTTTTGATGCAGTCAGTCCAAGATGTATAACATCTACTCTATTTTTCTGTGCGGGATGGGAATTTTTCCAGTATTTTGAGGGGCAACGTCTTAATTCGCTAGTTCATTATTTCTGTTTCTTCGGGATCATTTGATAATACAAATACCTCTTTATACTACACTTATTTGTACTATTCGCAGATTACAATCATTGACACCAGTTCGGTACTTATTGTTCTGGTCAACTAGTGAAATGTAGAATTGAAATATTAGCTTTTACTATCACTGTGAGAAATATTGCAAAAAATGTCGATATGTCCTCAAAATGCCAGTAATTATAGGACTTTATGCAACAATTTGTCTCTCCGTATAGTTTACGCCGATTTTGAATGTATATTAAACCCGGTGCCAGTAGATGAATTCAAAATGCACACGTTGCGTCGCAAAACGCACGAATTTTGAAAGCACATCACGCACAGTATAGCATACTACGTACGTTGCTTGTACGATGAGACTTTATCTGAGCTTCACGATAAACGCAGCGCTAATTGTATAGATTGGTTCATGTGGCAGCCTTAAGATTTACCAGTTCAAGTGAGTCGCGCATCAAAAATATAATTCCACTGGAGTTTCTTACCCAAGTGCAACGCAATCGCCACATGCGTACGAAAAATTACTATATTTACGTAAAGCCATTTACCCCTCAGGAGGAAAAGTGCCACAATCACTGTCGTTTCACAGGTAAATATCGCAGCCGTGCTTATAATCGGTGTAATTTAAATTTAAGACAGACGCATAAAATGCAATAGTTTTTCACAATTTTTCTGCTTACGTTTCACACTTTTCAATAAAATTGCTCCCGATGAAATTACATTGCTGCCCATAAATAAAAAAAAAAATATATGTACTTCAGGAAGCAAGTCAATGGAACGATGATGTGCTTCAGATTTATCATTTTCTTTTTTATTCGCTTTGATTTATAGCCAGCAGTATCAATAAATTTTCTTCATATTTAAACGATGCAAATAAGCACGTAATGCTGGAATTTCATACTAATCCTTCACAGTTTAGGTTGATGAGCCGCAAAGGCGCTTCTCATCATGAATATGTTGACTGTTGTATAATAGTAAAATCAATATAACACGATTACGGCCGAAAATGCATTTCTACTCGCACCTCTGTTATTCAAATATTACAGGCACCGATTATGAGCATGCTAGAAGTGTTTCGGGGGAATTTCATTGAGAATCATCAGGGGAGTGTTCTGATTTACATTTAAACACGGATGTTCTTTTGCTTTCCGATATTTACAAAATTGCAGGGCTAGCTACTTTAAAACGTATGATTTAGATCGGTTGTACTACTACATAGCGCCGGGCTCGCTTTTGACACGATACTTGAACACACGAAAGTGAATTTAGAAGTTTTAGATGACCATAAAAATCATTTCATTGAAAGAATTGTTCGTGGTGGCGAAGCACAATGCTTTGATCAACACGCTTTAGCCAATAACAGATTTGTGGGGGAAGACTTTATCCAAGTAACGTGGAATCATATCTCACGTATTCCGACGTGAACAATATACATGGTGCGGACTATGAGTGCACATTCACGGATAAGTTCATTCGAGTAGAAGCATAATTCCATCGACATAACTCACTGGGACGCTTCACCGATCGGTTACATGCTGGAGGCTGATTTGGGCTATTCTGTAGAGCTCTATGAGGATCATGAAAATTTGCCCTTTTGTCCGGAATATTTCACACATCCAGGTGATAAAAGCAAGAAACTCACCACCACCCTTTATTCGAAACAAAATATATATTACACTATAGAAATTTGAAGCAATGTTAAAGCTTAGAATTAAATTTAACGAAAGTCCATCGAGTTTTAAAGTTCACGTAATCTCCAGGATACAGCCTTACATCACTCTCAACACCGGCATGCGCAAACAGTCCAAAATTGAGTTCAAGAAATACTTCTATAATTTCATGAATAACGCTGTGTTTGGTAAGAGTATGGAGAATGTGCAAAATTACAAAGATGTCAACTCGATCTCAAAATGGGAGGGTAGGGTGGTGCGAGAACGCTTATTCCTCAGGCAAAGTTTCACAGCCGTGCCATATTTGACACAGATATGGTTATTATAGAAATAAATGGTATCGAACTTTACTCCAGTATTACAAAATTATTCTGCACGATTTTCATTATAATTCTGTTAAATTTAACTTGATGAACAGACAGGCCAAATTGATGTACACCGATACCGACAGCCTTATTCATCAATTTGATGTACCTAATATCTATGATATCGTAAAACGTGATGTTGACACAATGTTTGACACTTATGACTACTCTCCCAACAATGTGTACGGTGTTTCGCTCAAACACAAGAAACGTCTGGGCCTGATAAAGGATAAAAACAACGGAAAAATGATGACGAAGTTCATCGGGTTACTAGCGAAACTGTACACATTCACCACCATTAGTGGTGATGGAAAAATACACGTCAATCGCATCAAAGTGAGCAAACGAACCAAGGGTGTAAAAAGTGCAACGTTGAACACCATCACGTTTAAGGATCATAAACGCTATCTGTTTGCTTACAAAGAGTTTACCCGAACACAATATTTAATACGTTCCAAAAAACACCAAGTTAGCACTAACGTACAGAATAATTTGGCTCTGAGTTGGCAAGATGACAAGCGGCAATTGGTACCTGGGCAAACCGACACAGTGCCTTGAGATTTTGTCGCTGCCCACATAAACTTACTAGTCATAGGATGAGCTGTATATATCATGTCCCACACTTTATAGCCATCTTGGTTTATTATTATACCGGGACAATCTCTTCAAACTATACATACAATGCGCATGCGCGAGTTTTATCGGCTGCTCGGGCAGGCTGGCCACTCCGAGTTTCAGCTGTCAACCTCTGTTTCTGGCGGTGATGTAGTTCCTACGAATTTTTGAAATTAGAATCTCAAACAGTCGAGGTAGTGACTCGAAAAGTTGATGCTAATGCTCTTTGAAAATTGGCTTTATTCGACTGAAATGAGAAATCTGTTTAAATGTTGGGTGCTTGAAAGAAATGCAGCAGGTAGGTGGGAACATTTTATTTGATCACTTTTATGATTTCGTACATTGGAAATAACAATGAAATTTTTTTCTGTCAACAGGTGATACGGTAAAAAAATTACATCTCTAATATTTACTGTTATCTGCCTATTCAATTTATCACACGTACCAAGATCATCGCCACTTCCAAGCAACTAAGCAACTTTCTCACTCTCTTGTGATTTCAGGCGGTAATATTGAATTTTATCACTTTTGAAAATAGGACATTAAACGGAGCGTTCAAAAAATTTAAATATCACACTATTTGTAACAGAACTGTGAATCTTTTTTTCTCGAAAATAGATCAACAAAATTTACAAATAGTCGGTAGTCAATGTTTTTTTTCCGAGCAATAAATTATTGCTACTACTATTAAAAATTTTCCAATGATTATCAAAGTTCATTTCGCAAATTTTCAATGATGTTCGAATAAATAAATGAAGGGAACCTAATACTCAAATTGAAAATTCAAGAAATATTAGATTTATTAAAATGATTTCTGTAATTCGTGTTAGTGCGGTTCGAAAAAAAGAAAATTTAATCGGAAGCGTAGAACTCAAGATCGTAGATCACATCCTGTGACACGAGTTGAAAATCAACTTTCTCAAAATGCGCCTCAACGTCACAATTAGCTTCAAGGACGATCATGTTTTAGAGAAATGTCAGAACATGATTACGAGGACATTTACTTGTCGGATTCAAGATTGTCTCCCTTGTTCCATCAAAATAAATGAATATCTAATTTTCAACGAAGTTGATGTTGATTTTTTTCCAAATAATGTCATCCAATACGATATCTTGTTCATAGTTCTCCGAACATCACCTTGTAACAAGCACATTTGGAAAGAGTCTCTTTGGTGCAGGAACCATTACAAAATTCTTGGTTTTCAATTCGTGCTATTGAATAACTTTTGCGTTTCAGGTTCCATTTCCAATCTCAAAATGAGATTTTTTTTGCTCCAGACAATGCTAACGTGAAATGCAGAAATAATTGCGGTAAATGGGGATTCACAAGCTTTCAGTCTTAGCGTAGGACCCTATAAAAAGTGTAAAATTGAATTTGGTTTTAAGTTATCGTGCAACTAGCTAGCCAGATGACACCGTCAACTAAGATTGAATTTAAAGACATTTTTAACTGAAATTATTTCACAATTCTAGATTTAGATTGATTCAGTTTGCCTAGCAAAATTTAACCCTACAATCTAATTGTGGACATGAAAAACTATTTATCTGAATTCAATGCCAAAGAGAGTAAAGGTAAGCTTCAAAATAAGATACCAAATTAAGTGGTATAAAGTTTGAAAAACAGTGCTGGTCAATAATAATGCTTGAATTACAATGGTGGACAGAATGATTCCTCGGTAGAATGAATTGACGGCAACGGTTGAGTAACAAATTTATCCCCATTGGCTCGATCAACGTAAAATGATGGGATATTCAGCCATTATGATCTATAGTATATCCCGCTCTTCAATTTTGCCTCAACTGATGTTCAGAAGGTGGCGATGGCCTGATAAAATTCACTCTGGCACCTGATGTCTGACGGAACAACCAGGTTCGATGGTTATAATGATTGCACCGCTTGAGAAACCAGGATCCTTGCCACCTAAACGTTTTGACCATCAGGTGAGGCATAATTGTCCTCGTGTTGATCAAAGTTTAAGCTTCGAGCCTGCTGAAAAAAAAAATGAATTTTATCATTGAATCCATGTTAAAATATTGTGATTGCCAAAGATCACGTAATTACAAATTTACCTACATGCTTCCATGTCTGACAAATTTAGTCCCGCTTTGACAATGAATTATTTCGTACCTGAAAATATTAGAAGCTATTATTATCAGACTGGATCTTTTGGTATTTTTAGATGCAACTAATTTCCAATAAAATGCACAAAACATAAATCATTAATGAGACGCATTTTTAATTTTATGTAAATAAAGAATCTGTTCACAATAAACGTTGCTTTTACTTACCTACCTCTGTTTGTCCAGACTTCCACTTGTTAATGACATTTCACATTGAATTTTAGATTTTTTTCTTTCAATAAATAACATCCAATTTCTGTATCATTTGATATTTGCGTCGGTTGAATATCTTCCGATATTGACCACGGTATTGCTGAACGATACTATTTTTCTGTGACAATTCACGCTACGTAAAAATAAACAGCAACATAACCTCAATCCGCGGTTTTATGCGCGAGAGATCTACAGCTCTTGAGTCTTGTCTCATTTTGTGTACGTTGGCCCCCTGCTCAGCAGACGAAAACATTGCCGCGGGGCGATTTCGCCGACCAATGAGATTGAATTATTTGGCGCATGCGCATTGTATGTATAGTTTCAAGAGATTGTCCCGATATGGAAAAATATCTGCCCAGCCGTTCATAATCAATTACCCCCTCCACCTTCTCCCGGTGGGAGGGGGGGTTAAAATGACATTTGATTCATTAGATTTTTCATCTCAAAACTCGATTCACCGACCCTTGTGAAAAAAAATGATGGTAATTAATTACCAAAAGAGCTTCCATGTCAATTAATTAAGGCGCATGGACGAACTCCGAAGGTTCCGAACAAGATTCATACAAGTGAGGAATCGTTATATTTTAAAAGCTAATCGACGTAACACAACCTTTACATTATTTCGTTAATTCAGATGTAAATCACCTCCACGAATTATGTCGTATTTGTCTGAATGGTGCACCACGTCGAAAATGACGATTTTTGCACTTTTGGCCATTCTTATACTATTTTTGACCATGGCTTGAGAGAAAGTTGTTTCAATAGCTACAAAATGTCGAGACTTGCCTGATAAATATTTTTCCGACCTAAGATCATTTCTGAATGGATACAGAGGCATTTTGCTCCGATTAAACCAGGGATACCCTTTTGGAAAGTAGTTTTTCTCAGTGACGCATCCGAATGTTATCTAAATAAATAAACTCCCCAAATTTGCTTAGAAAAAGCTTTGTAAAATTAAATAAATCGAACCAAAGTAAAATAGCATCAACATAATCGGAACTTGGTTGCACGTATACAGGGGTAGGTCACCCCGTATATAACGTTAAATCGAAAAACGCAAGAACACTCATCCCCCTACATTTTTCTGTTCTTTGAGATGCAATGAATTGCGTTAAAATATGAGCAATAGTTTTCTAGTTATAAATAATTTGTAATTTCTAATTCCTATAATTCTTTATCATTTAACCCCGTCATAATCGGATAAGATAAATTTTTTATTATTTACGATCAAAATTATCCTCCAGTTAGTTTCATTAAAATATGTCGACTAAAAATATGAGAAACTGCGAAACTACTGCTGTGATGTCCAACTTTTGGGGTCGATTGCACCCCCTTAAACCGTTTCTACGTCGATAAAAGATAAGTACCAGTCGCTCAGATTTCGATGAGAAATAGCATATTCCGAAATGAGCAAAATCGGGTGGTTGGCGGGGGCACCTTGGGACCTTTCCTTGCAAGCATCAAATCAATATTGTATTTCAATTGTGCGACAGCTAATACAATACGAATGAATTGGGGTGGATAATTTACTTGCCTTATAGGTGAATGCAAATTGAAAAATGGCGTTCTGGAAAAGGTTGCAGCTCATTATCAGGTAGTTGCTTGGGGTGCAGTGTCAAGTATTTTGGATCATGTCGTTCTCTGGTGGTCTCCAGGGGCACTCGCAACGCGTCACAGTCAAGGTGCTCTGCATCTTAAAGATTGGCTTCATCAGTTCATCCAAGCCAGCAATGGTGAGATCCCAATATGTATCAATGATAGGAGTAATAATACCAATAATGTTAATAACAAAAATGAAAATTAAAATCGTAATAGTATGAGATCGATTGCACTGAGAAAAAGGTCTTATTACGGCGGAAGAATTAATTTGTTTGGAAATTATTTTTTTTCTTTCAGCTAGGGTGAGTGTGGGTATTAATGCGGTTTGAAATGCGGGGCCAGCTTGATGAACATATTTTGAAAAATCATCTAAAGTTACCGATTTTTTTTTTGTTTCCAAATCAATATTTAGCTTATATTGAACCTAAAAAAAAATTAGAATGTGATAAAATGATTTTTTCATTAAATAAAAAGCATTTGAAAAAGAATGCAGATGCTGGTATTACTGCCGGGTCTAGAACAACGAGAGGGTATTACTGCGCACCAAATACTGCGGGTTGTTCAATCACTGCGCGCCTAATACTGCGAGTCTTGTGTCGAATGTATAATTGTGTTTTGATAACAACATTTAAATCTCCGATAATATCTGACCTTTATTAATTACGTAACAATTAATTCCACATCCAAAATATGTATTTAATCATTATTATCACATTTTCGATATTTAATGATAATTATTACAATTCAGTATCTCTTTGGTGGTGTTCAGCATTTTCTTTTTCAGCTGCCTCTTCTTTTTCAATAACGATTCCTCTTTTGCTTTTTGTTTAGCCTCAATTGCTTTAATTTTTTTTTTTTTATTGTTTCATCAATTCTTCCCTCTCCTTTTCAAATTTTAAGTGCTCTTTTTTAGTTTTTTTGCTTCTTTTCGGCTCACTCCGAATTAAATCGGTCTTCGTTTTCTTTTGCGTCCTTCATTGATAGGAAGCTCCGATTTATATTAATTAGTTAAGAATTAATATCACATTTTTGATATTTAATAATATTATCACAATTGAGACTCTCTTTCGCGGAGTTCAGCAATTTTTTTATTTTATTTCAGATGCCGCTTTTTCAAAATAATGATTCCTCTTTTGCTCTTTGTTTAGCATCACTTTCTTTGATCTTTTTTTGATGTTTTATCAATTTTTGCTTCTCCTTTTCAAATTTTATTTGCTCTTTTCTCAGTTTTTCTGCTTCTTTTCGTTCACGTTCTTCTTCTTTTTCTTTTTTTGTTAATTCCTGTTTCTCTATTTTTATCTTTTTTTTAACGCAGCTTGCTCTGGTTTAAATCTTTTCTCGTTTTCTTCAGTCTCCTTGATCGATTGCCATTGAGAGCTGGATAA
The DNA here is from genome assembly GCF_021155775.2 of Neodiprion pinetum. Classification (NCBI taxonomy): domain Eukaryota; kingdom Metazoa; phylum Arthropoda; class Insecta; order Hymenoptera; family Diprionidae; genus Neodiprion; species Neodiprion pinetum. Next base: position 15,341,480 of record NC_060238.1, on the reverse strand, counting down.
AATAGATGGCATTTTTTTCGCAATAGTTCGACGCTTATTTTTTTTTTTTTTTTGATAGTTCGTTTTTCGACCAAAATAAAGTTTTTTGGAGAGGCTCCGAAAATTTAGATACTTCGGGGTCAACGAGAGGGGGTGTTTCTCTATTATTGCATTTAGCAGTTGCTTGGTCAAAGACTTGCACACCTGTTTCTTGAATATCCAACTCTTCATCAACTCTTTCTGGACTCAAAAATGAGTTGAGTTCGTTCCGTACGCAGACGAGAACATCTGTTTCGGGAATCTTCAACTCTTCGTCGACCTTTTCTGGAGTCAATGACGAGATGATTATATTTCAACGTCCATTCTAACACAACTCGTTCTCTATCACTCCCGTCATGTCCATCATCAGCTACTGGAAAATCCTGAAAATTTATTTACCAAATTAGGTATCCGTTGAATTTGCGAAAGTAAACATTTTGATTAATACGTGGTCTGAATAATTTATTTATTCTTTTAACGTATACAGGGTGTCCCATTTTGAATGACGCATTTAAATATCTCGAAAAGTATTGTCTGTAGAGAAAAACTTTCATAACATCGCAAAGCTTCGAAAAGCGAGTGAAAGTGTGTCTTGCTGTTGATGGTATTTTTAAACACCTTTAGTCACCCCGAGCCAATTCACCGACATATCATACTGCACATCACAGAGAGGGTTTGGAGTCATAAAATACCGCGGAAGTGACGGGCCACGGAGACTTAATCTCTGTGATGTCGCTCACTTACCCCCCCCCCCCCCCCCATACCCCCCACACACACACAGAGAGAGAGAGAGAGTGCGAATTAATTTGTATTTAATAATTTTAGCACGTTTGTGCCCCAGTGCTTTTTGATGTAAAATTTAACGCTGAAACGAATGAGCAAATAAAAACTACATGTTTTCGTTTGAAAATCCAAAGTTAACCTTCATATCACCTCAACGCCTCCACTTCTATGCCGGTCAATATCACCAGAATCTGTCCCCCTCCAAACACAACAACTTTTGTCCGGAATATTTTTCTCTACGGACAATACTTTTCCAGATATTGAAATGCGTCATTTAAAATGGGACACCCTGTGTATATATCGAAAGGAATGAATTCGAGTTTTAATTTAATAAGAGCATTTGAAGGTGTATCAGCTGACACATGAGTGCGAGAGAGAGAGCTTAGATTTTCGGACAGAGATTTTTAAGGGATAAGTAATATTTAGGGCAAAAGAAAAATCTTACGTTAGCGTCCGTGAATTCTCGAGGGTGGATTATTTTGTTTTTTCTAAAAATCTGCATCATTTATGAGAAAACTATCCGGAAATTTTTCAGTAAATCAAATCGTTCACCTGCTGATAATAAGTAAAATAGAATCATTATAGTACTGTTTTTATATTGTCCATCTCGTTCACGAAAGAATGTTCAGTATTTGTGAGTCTGCTTTCTGCAATAAACTCCACGGTTGGATCGAAGACAACGTCACTCTGAAATAAAATAATAAAGTATATTCAATATCGGTTAAATAATGCACATGCATTTAAAATTTCACACAATAGAATATAAAACTTATCTCGTTAAAATCAATCCTTGTTTCTCTCTGCTGCTGAACATTTTTTGGGTCGATTTGTACAGCTAATTTATACCATATTTCAAAAAGACTTTCATCTTCTTTCCGCCCTGTCCAAATCGGAGTGCCATAACATTTAAATAATTCCAATTTATCCTAGTCAATCAAGTCTTTCAAGACTATCAAAGCATCGACTTTGTCTGATACTTCTGCTGTATCATCAGTAACGTTAATTGTCTCAGACGATGTAGTTTTCAACCTTTTGAAGACTTTCTGATAATCAATAGCATTGACATTCCAGGGATACAATCCACAAGTATTGAATCCATTTCTCAAAATTTCTTTGAGATTCAAAGCTTCAAAAGTGCGTTGGAGCACAAGTGCAAATTGACATTTTTTTATGCTGATCGTTCCAAAATTTTAGCAAAAAGACTTGAAAGATTTTTGCCAAGCCAATTTAAAAGCGAGTACAGCGTTAGCTACGAGACTGAGCGGTTGCTCTTCGTACTGCTGCTCCGTCTTTGCTTTTATTCGGAACTTACCTGTCTATTTTAATTCACTGTTTTCATCACTTGTTTCCTTATAAGCCGTCCTCTGTCCTAAACTAATAATTTTATTCATATGAACTGTGGTTTTCGGCATATTTGTATAATTGGATTCATTTGTGCTCAACTTCCATCCCGGTTCTTCGTTTTGTGAAATATGGCGCATGATTCGAGCAATAAGAATTCCCTCAAAGTGCCTGACTTCTCAGCTGGCATATGTAGAGCCTGTGGTTTGGGACCTATGCGTGATAAGCCAACATTGTGTCCGGTTCGTAATGCCCAATATCACTCGTCTTGTGCCTCGCGGTGTCGGTTAACTGCTAATGGCGGTTTCTCTCGTTGTTGTGGGTCACGCTCGGTTTCACTAGAATCACAATCATCATTAGATAATCTTCAACCTAGTAACAACAAGCCGGTTTCCCTTCAAGATCTCCACGAAGTGCTGGGCGAATATTTCGGCTCGTTCAATAAGAAACACGAGGCTCCTATCAGCCTCTGTAAAAGAAATAGCTGGTGAGCAACGTCATCTACGTGCTTTCTTCGAACTGTCAACGGTCGCAGTAAATGCTCGTCTCGATGCGACTGATGGGAAAATTCGTGCTCTGGAAGAAGCTGTTTCAACTGTCAAAGCTGATATCGACAACTCAAATCTTAGTCACCCACTGACAACAATCACCGAAGAGGATCTCATCGCTGAATTGGATAATGGAAACAGGAGGGCCAATAATGTCACCATGTTTGACATCCCGTAAGCAGAGGATAACGGACTCAGCTCGGTTTGCGAGATTCTCGAACCTCTCGACATTGTAGGACCTTATCATTGTGTGAGGATCGGCTGTTCTCTACCAGGCGCAACTAATCACAAGCCAAGACCGCTAGTTATCTCTTTTGGCACTAAAGCGGATGCCATCCGTGTTCTTAAAAACCTCCCTCTTCTTAAATTGAAGGAAAAACCTATTCAGGTGAAGAGTGACCAAACCGCGAAACAAAGGTCCCTGCTCGCTGATGCGAGAGCTCGCTTAGACGAAAAGGAAAAAAGTGGTCATGATGAGTGGAGAATCAAATTCGAACGAGGTTTACCGTGTGTCGTAAAGAAAGGAATCAATACTTCAAAAAACTAATCGGCGTTGACGAGATCGTGGTGTATTATCAAAACGTTCGCGGCTTGAGAACTGAAATATCTAAATTGACAAAATCTATTGCCTTGTAAGTAGCAAACCAAGGCCGGTTCTACACGCAGATTCCGGTTACCGACACTTACCGACCGAGCCGCTTCGCGCAGCCCATCGAGCCGCTCCGCGCCGCCCAGACTCAAACCCTTTTCCGCTCCGCGCACCCCAGACGCGAACCCTTTTCCGCGATGACGTCACAGTCTGCCGTACCGAAGGATAAAGTCTGTAGTGCTCGCCTGCCGACGGTAGAGGGCGCAGCGGGGGGCGAGAACTTTTTTACCGTCCCGCATTCTTTTCCCACGATAGGACTGCTGATGTGTAACATCAACCACCCCACATTCCTTTCCCACGTTATCAACCACGTGACATTCCAAAATTAATAGTTCCGAGAATTGTTCGTCTCAAATTCAACGTAGCACCGAAATCCTTTGACCGCGTGCCGCTCACCGTCGGACGATTCCGAGAATTGTTTTTCACTTACTCGGATGTCGGTTTGATATCCAAAGTGATATTCTACAAGCTTTCGGTGTGGAACGGATTCTGCAGTTCCGAATCTGGAGCTCATGAGCGTAAAATAGGGACGAACGTGAAGTTCCGATTAATCAAGTTCGATTAAAAAATCGTTCAATAGCCAGCGAAATTATGAATCCATGCAGTATTTACTGTTAGTCAAAATTTCACTATTCAAGTTCTGACCGATTGTTACGTCTCAAATTGTACCTTGTAATTGTATCTAGAATTAGGTCTTAAAATCTAAGAAAATGCTACTCCGAACACCACTAAGCAACGATGGAGGGTTTCGAGCTGCGTTTGCGTCATGTAATGTGAACTCTACGATGAGTATTTGGACGGGTTCAGACAAGACCAGAGTGCAAGGTCGGCCGATAGCTGCGGTAGTATATATTCAGAGCCAAAGATCTGCGGTGTTGGGTTACTATCGCTCTAGGAATGCAAAACAAAACTCGGTTTGAGTACAGCTCGGTCGAATCTGACATGAGCTTTGTATTGAAAAAAATTCTCTCTGAAGAGCTAAGGTGAAGGTGAAGGTGTAAAATTATTTCATAAATATTCTTTGAAAAAAAACAGTTTTATTGAGTACAAATTTTGGAGTACGGTTGACGATTACTTCACAACGACAGTACAATAATTCTATTCAACAGTAACATAACCAGGGTGATATGTTCGCCAGTAATGCGAGACCGTTCTTGTAGACGCTTCTGCGCAGTAACACAAATCGTACACCCTCGCCATCCGAACAGTATGATGATTTTGTAGCCGATTTTGAAGTATGCAAACGTTTTGTGCTGCACAGATTGCGTTGAGTGTTTGTATGCACGTCACATCTCAGAGACACAGCTGAGGTTTTTTGCTAGGTTTAAAGCGACGGACAGTCAAAGTCCAGCATATCGATGATTTGAACTTTCGGGACAATTTTAAGCAACCAATCTCGTTTTTCATCACCTTTTACGTACATGGTTTCAGCTTTGCACAGCCTGTCTTCAATGGTCCACTCGACTTCCTCAAACGGTATGATTCCACAGCTCCAAGGTAAAACGTGAAAATCGCGTTCTAACCAAGAATTTTGACTTCTTTATTTGACGTCCAGTGAATCCCATTCGTGAGGTGGCTTGAAGAAAAACACTGATGGAGATGCTTCCGAGTAGATTGAGATTATAGCCAATTCTTTCAATGTAAAGGTATTGTTGAAAGGTCTACGAAAACCTTGTATGTCAACGATGAGCTCCATCTTTGAACTGTGCGAGATGGTGAGAACGGGTCAGCTTTTATACCAACTTTTTCACCTCACCACTGAGCGGGTTGTATTCGACAATACGATCGTGAACAATCAAGCAGTACGCCGATGTTTCAGCGGGAAAGTTGGCTTTAGCTTCAAATTCAAGACGGATGTCGACAGGTCCGTACTTCAAAGATTCGTTTGGTTTTGAACAGTCGATAACGAATAAGGGGACGTCTCGAAGGAATTCACTCTTTGTCAGCAACGGCTCGGGGTTCTTGTCGTAGTAGGTGGCTTGGAAGTTTGTGTACATCTCGTACAGGAGCGCGTACAGATTACGACTCATGTTGAGGTTCAGGTTACCGTACGGATAAGATTGAGAGTTTAAAAATAGCCTGACGTCCGTGATATTGCAATGATCGAAATGACTTGCGTTCTTGCCGGTCTTGTTTTTTCTATTTGTTTGGAAACCCACAATGATGTACCGAGGCTTTTCAAGCTGAGTGGAAGTTTTCACAGTCCAAACGTGTTTCGATGTTGTGGGAAGTAAGGGATATTCGTACAATTCCCAACTGCGGAAGCTCATCGAAATAAGCGGATCTCTCTGAATAAAATTTAGTAGGTCAACTTTTTTCTGATCCGCGAGTTTCAAATACGGTATTAGCCATTCCACTGCATTAATCGTGATTTTGGATTCCTCCTCTTGAGTCTGCATGATTGCGTTGACGTCAGTTTTTGATCTCGTCAGAATTAACTCATGTTTAGCGTTGACAACGATCTTGCGGTAGTCTTCAGTGAAACCCAATATCATGCTGAGCGATATCAGTACGTCAAAGTTGCCATCGGCATCGGTTAATTTTTTCTTGTCTTTCACATCAAGCCATCCAACGTTCTCTATCAGCCAAGTCCGACCTGGGTGCAGGGAAGCGTAACCCTCCATGAGACTTGTCAAGCCAACGTTCTTGCTCCTATCAATCTCAACTGCCTTAATTTCGTAGCAAATTTCTTCAAACAGATGACAGATGGCGTTGTTTACGAGCTGTGTGTTCACAGTAGCTGTACCATCAGGTTTAAGGAGTCGTCCGTGGATGTGTACCGAACTTTTGCTCGGTAATACGCATAAATCCCGATGCTGAACGGTGATTCGAATTTCACCGCATGTGAAAGTTGTCGAGGCGTAAGGTTTGTGAGCGTGAATCTCGTAATGCGCAACGGATTCGTCAAAGACGACTGGTGTTTGAATGCTCAAGATTTCCTCCTCCATGGTACGTAGCAGATGATAAGAATGCATAATCGGATTTTTATTTGTCGGAAATTTCTCTTCCAAAAGGTGTCAGTTTCAGACCCAGAGCTATCAGAAACTCCACGTTTCGAGGTGTTAGCGGTTCGGGAATCGATCGACGACTGACTTGATCGGGGCATGCCGACTTACTGATATACCTACTCTTTGACAGTTTGTTATATACTATTCCCATCGTTTATTGCGATTTGATGTGTAGTCTCACAGTAATAACTTCTCCACGAAAATTAACCAGGTCTCCGTCTTTATCCACTAACCGGAGCTGAACGTGATCTATGGTCTTGACGGTGATCGGAAGGTAAATGACGTGCGACGGTACTTCCACGATCTCATATCCTGGTGGGCCGGTCGGGTAAAACTCGTGAATAGTGTGTACTTTGTGTCCATTGACTTAGGCGCCCGTTGTAATGCTACACTCGACTCGCAACGCGTTGACCTTGAGTATAGTTACAAGCACGTCTGATTCGTGAGTTTTATCAACCTCCAATACACGTGGTGTAAATCCCAAAAGTTGAGCAATGAAATCATTCGGCTCGAAGTTAATCGTGTGGTTGCATGTGATTTCGCTGCGTAATGTATTATTGTTAGGTTCGATGGCGAGCCTGATATCTGTATTTCTTAGCACGTTTTGAAGATACTTTTTTATGTCCTCGATCTCGTAGCTGCCGGTAGGTATGGTGATCACTTTGTCAGCTACGTAAATTTTATTATGACCGACATCGAATCGACCGAATTGAAGGTTAACAATTCTACCAAGCCAAGAGCATAACTTTTAACACGAGCAAGTTCGATCGGTGGGAAATATTGTGGCTCGAGTATCGAAGAGGTTCCCGAAATCGTTAACGTTAACGAATCATCCATGACTGCGAGTGGTAGACTGACTTTGACGAATCACGCACCATGTTAATATAGCTAACCACTTAGAAATTTCAGACACAAGTGTCCGCATTCAAATTTTTTTATAATCCTGGTACCTTTCATGATTGTATTTGACGCTACCAACGCCGAGGTATTTTATGAGGTCTGAGGTGGTTGAAGGTTGCCGAAACTGTCAAAGTAATCGATAATATCGTCGCGTTTCTTGTATGCAACCCAGTGTGTTCCCGGATCGTCTTTGTCGTCAAGGTTGATGATGGCTGACTCGTTTTTTCGTGGGCCGTTTTCGGGCATTTCGTTTCGCATGAAAACACCGCGGAAATGCGGAACCTTAAAGATTTTTGCATATTTCAACAAGTCCCAATCAGTCAACGCTCGACGTGGTAGCATCGCATCCAGTTTTTTGAAAGATGGAGACCAAGACCTGTTTTGTACGGTTTTATATAAAGCCCTTTGCCCAACGCGATAGCTTCCATAGTTTTGTTGTGTCTTTTGCTTTCCTCCAATTCTCGTTCAGCCGCGCTCGCATCGTTCACAGTTTTTGCTATACCTGCCGCACCGCCGGCTAACGCACCCGTAGCGCTGAGACCGGCAAAAATAGGAATCAAAAACGGTAGAAAACCACCGACTTTTGAAGGTACCGGTAGGACGCGAGGTGTTCGCACTTCACATTTACCACCCGCTTTTTTAACGGCGTTCTCAGCTCCCTTCAGCGCAGATTCGATAGCTACTTTTGCATCGTTGCTTGGAACCATAAAACGTTTTGCAGCACATATAATTTTTCTTAAGGTCACATTTTTTGAGTTTCGAATTCCCATTCCGAGTTTTGATTTTACTTTCATTGTATTAGCTATTGCCCAAGCGGCTGCCTTCTCACCCAAATTTGCGTCGTTTGCGAGAACCCGTTTCCAAGCTTTCTCAGCCAACACCCTATCAGCCTCGTTTCTAACTTCAAGGTTCTCACGATTTTCTGAATACGCTATATCGTGTTCCTCACATGCTGCATCGAGAGGATTGATACCGAAATCGCCTCTTGCGAGTCTTTTCGTCAACTTGGTGCCAGGACCGCAGTACTGGTAACCGGGAACATGCAACTCGATCGGAAGTTTGTTGATGATTTTATTCACCAGACCCTTCCCACGATGTTGCCGCCTGCTGCTGCTTCGTTTACCCCCGTACGCGATCATGTTCGTGCGTTGACTGAAGAAAAGTGCTTTCAAACGGGGTATTCATAGCAAATTCGATCAGTCATGTCCGATATGCGGTTTAAGAAACAACCTACCAAGCATCCCATGATGAATTTTGACAAACTTTCGGAGCAAAATGTCAAAAGGCACAAACGGCACGGTGAATCACTCCCGAATAGTGTACGTGCAATATTCTGTGGACCGTCGAATTGTGGTAAAACTAATGCGTTGCTCACACTTATAACCCATCCCAACGGACTCAGATTTGAAAATATCTACATCTACTCGAAATCTCTCAACCAACCTAAATACCAATTGTTGAAGCAATTGCTGGACCATGTTGAAAATACGGAGTATTTTGAGTTTACCAAGCGTGAGCAAGTGACTCCACCGGAAGAAGCACGGCCCAACTCAATAATCGTATTTGACGATGTAGCGTGCGAGAAGCAGGACAATATTAGAGCCTACTTTTGCATGGGTAGACATCACGACGTTGACTGTTTCTATCTCTGTCAGACGCACGCGCGTATTCCCAAACATCTCGGGCGCGACAACGTAAACTTACTCGTGTCATTCAAACAAGACGATATGAACCTAAGACACGTATACAACGTCCATGTGAACACCGATATGTCGTACGTAGAGTTTAAAGACTTGTGTGCGGCATGCTAGAACGGTGACAAATATGGGTTTCTGGTGATCGACAAAGACAGTGAGCTCAACGAAGGACAATACAGGAGGGGATTCGATTCTTTTGTTGGCCTGTAGAAGGAATAAAATCTAGCGTTTTCTAGCAAGAGACGCAGTAGCGTTGCAGACTCAGTTGCGTCAACATGCAGAGCTCTGAAATTTCCAAGCAAAAAGATGTCCTACATCAGATCGCTCAAGCAAGTGCTGCGATCCATCGAAAACACAGATTGCTCGAGTCGGGCAGGGAATCTACGACTCAGAAATTGAGTGACGTTTTCAAACCAGTAGTGACTCCGTTGCAAGAACTGGTGAATGTTACAAAAGATACCAAACCTGTCAAACAAGAGGTGGAAGAAATTAAAGAAGAAATAAAGCAAATGAAAAATCAAACAAAAAATGAAACTGTCTCGGAAATGGACGATTCCTTTGCTTCGGCGGGGGATGAAGCAATCTTAGAAACACCGGTCGAGAAAATCGAGGACGAGTATTTTGCACTGATGAGAGATGCGAAGACAAAAGGCGAATTGGACAACGTGTACGGTGTACGCAACCTCTCAAACGGACTAATGATCGGTGATTCCTTGATATCTTTCGAGAGTGACTACGTTCGTATTAGCGACACGCGTTACCCGAAAACGAAGGGTTTGCTGGAACTTTTGTTCAAAAAGAAGCCTGACGGTTCTTCTGTGAGCGCCGGAGATCGGGAAAATTTTATAAACATAATCCTCGCAACGAACGCGCTTAAGAAGTATTACTCATCCGACGGGGCTGTTCGAAACGATAACAGTTACAAATTTAGAAATGTCATTGCCGAATTAATGGATTATTCCCCATCACCTCGCCGAAAGGGTAAAGGTCTACTTCCGCAAGCTATGATTACTAGACAAGGTGTTGAAACGGAATACGTCTTCTGGGATGATCCAAACAAGTTGGTGAAGCGTCTTCGTTTACTCCTGGCATCTCAGGCAGCGGAAATTCGAGTCACAATAACGAAATCATCTCCATTATCGAAGAGCCACGCGAAGCAGGAATCATTTATTAAGCAGCTCCCGTCATTTTTGCATTTATAACCGAAATGAGCGTCGACGTGTTTGGACGTCAGCTGAATAAAAACACGACCGCGAGCACTCGCGGTCCTCCGGGTGTCGGGTTTCAAATAACATCGGACGGGCATTACGATATACGGAACAAGAGACTGTGCAACGTCGCAGATCCCGCAGAGCCGAACAATGCTGTAACTTTAAAAACCTTGAGACGAAAATTCAGCGTGCTGCAAAAACAAATCGACAACCTCGATCAAATGATCAAAGCTTTGGAGATCACCACGGAGAAAGCCTTGGATACCTACTACACAGACTTTAAAACAGACAAAGACTTGTCGATTCGAAACGCGCAAATCATTTTCAAATTGGACACCAGACTAATAGCGTTGGAATATGAACAAGGAAAAGCAAGCACTGGTGACGGAACTGCATAAGCCTGCACGCCGGAATTACCCGCGTCGACGTGAAGACGTGCGCGGCATCGACGAGACCTGGCAGGCAGGTCTTGTTGATATGACGTCGTACGCTGGACAAAACAAAGGTTACAAGTACATGCTCACAGTCATTGATATCTTTTCAAAGTATGCGTGGGCTGTACCGATAAAGAGCAAGTCTGGAGATGATGTTACGAAGGCAATGGAATCTGTGCTTGTCCAAGGACGGGTACCAAAAAATTTACACGTCGAGAGAGGGACGGAATTTTTACAACTCGAAATTCGAATCGCTTATGACACGCTACGGAATCAAACTTTACTCCACGTACAGTAATTTGAAGGCTTCGATCTGTGAACGTTCCAATCGCACGCTGAAAGGTAGAATGTGGACACGGTTCAGCATGCAAGGAAGCTACAAGTGGCTCGATATCTTATCCGATTTGGTTTTGGCTTACAACAACGTCAAACACCGAACCATAAGAATGAAACCGTCGGATGTCACCGTTGCAAACGAGAGGCTGTTATTACGTCAGGCGTACGGAGGGCTTCGAGCGATACCTACCGTATCGGCAAAGTTCAAATCCGGCGACAAAGTTCGAATCAGCAAATTCAAAAATGTTTTCGAGAAAGGTTACACTCCCAATTGGACGACTGAAATATTCACGATAAGTCGGGTGGAAAATACTCATCCTGTGACGTACAAGCTCAAAGACTACCGAGATCAACCCATCGCTGGTGGTTTCTACGAACAAGAGCTCCTCAAGGTTAAGCATCCGGATATCTATCTGGTGGAGAAGGTGCTCAAGAAGCGTAAAAGAAAAATATACGTTAAATGGTTAGGTTTTGACAATACACACAACAGTTGGATAAACGAATAAATGAATTTTTTGTAAAAACGTATGTCCCTCTTTATTTTATATCCGACACACAACAAGTATGCGTCTTTATTTTTTAGACAATAGACAGACATGGTACAGTTATAAATTACAAAGCTTAGGCTTGTAGCCCCACGGAAGCGTGTCGGTTGTATTTTGAAACACGATCCGCTTGTCGTCATTCCAGCTCAGTGCTACTTTCTGCTGTTCTACGGTGTATACCTCGTGCTTTCGACTCAATATCAAATGCTGATTTGAGGATAGATTTTCACGTTTCAACGCACAGTCCAAATAATCGTTGAAGGTTATTTTTCTTAACGCTGATCCTCTCACACCTTTGGCACGTTTGGTGTCTTTTTCATCTCGCAAGAATCGGAATGCGTACAATTTAGCTCGTAACCCTACAAATTCCGACATGATTTTCCCCTTATTCTCGTCTGTCATCAAGCCGAGAACTTTTTTGTTTGCTCGAGGTATTCCGTAAACGTTGTCGAGCGGATGATCAGAAGTATCGAATTTGTGCAATTCCTCCTTAATATGTTCGTATATGTCGGGGACGGTAAAATTGTAAATCAAACTGTCGGTATCCGTGTACATTAATTTTGCTCGGTTGCCGAATTTCTGCTCAATGTAATTGTAATGAAAATCGTAGATATATGTCTCAGCCAGATCCATGATGGAGAAACCTGCGTACTATGGTTTATTTAACTTGACTTTCGTCTTACTCATTTTAACGATAATTATATCTTAGTCGAAAACGGTGCAGCTGTGAAAATTGGGTTTGGCTATGGTAGCTCTAGCACCGTATCTTCCATCCCATTTCGTGATCAGCCTGACATCTCTATACTTCCTAACATTTTCCATTGTTTTGCCAAAAACTGCGTTGTTCATTAGCTTGTAAAAATTTTTCTCAAATTCGTTGTCAGATTTTTTTCGCAAATCGGTATTCAAATCTATTTTTTTTTTCAGCCACCGGGTTTGCCTGATTCTGAGAACTCTATGAATTTTGAGTAATTTTAAGCCTAATTGTAAGCATTGTTTCAGAACGCGATAGTGAACAACGTAGTTTTTCTTGGAAAATAGCGTGGGCGTCAATTTCGGTTGCTTACTATTCGAGATCGGAGGTATGTAGTGCTCCGGACACAGTGGTAAATCCTTATGAATTTCATGCAGTTCCTCAGGATATTCCAAATCAACCTCCAGTATGTAACCAAACTCCGCGTCGTCCGAGATTGTAAGAACGTCGCATTGTCCGAAGTCTGATAACCATTCGAAGGAACTGTATGGCAGAGCAAAGCTCATAGCAGCACCGTACAAATTATTAACGTCAAAGTACATGAGATAAGATTCTTCGACCTCAGGATCGAATTCCTCTCCCATATATCTATTGTTGGCCTTTGCGTATATGTTCGAACACTGTGACACACCACCACGAATACCCTTTTTGATAAACATAACCATGTCTATGTCGGTGAGAAGCTCGAGTTCGATGCCTGTACATTTTAACATTGCATCCAACGACAGACCGGGCGCTGTGTAGTAATGTAACGGGTCCAGTTTGTACGTTGTCCAACAGCTCTGTCGAAAGTTTTAAAAAACGTCGGTCAGTAAAAACACGTCCGTCTGTAAATACAAGTCCGAATACTCTCCCAAAGTTTGAACGTTAAAAGTTTGCCAAACTTTACATGCATGTGCATAGTCGTCGTCTGATATATCCCGATCATTTAATTTTGAGTAAAATTGTTGTTTGGATGGTAACCGTGTGTCCTCGAGCTTCTCCCAACTGTCTATATATTCGTACGGGAACACTCCTTTTCTGGTCAATAATTGAAATTTATCTGAGCTACGATAAAATTTTCGTGTGATTGATTTCTGATCATCACCGAGATACGTTGCTAATTTCTCAAGACTACTGGGCATGAAGCGGTACGAATCTACGAATCTAAACTTTATATCTGTCCCCCCGACATATTCTGTAAATGAAATGTACTTTTCTTTAATTACGGGTAGAAGCTCAGTTGTGCCCTCGAACGATGTAGCCAGTGCTTTGATCAGAAAATGTGAATCGTGACCCGACAGATTGTGGAATATCACTGGGATAATGTGCGAATTTTGGTAATTTAGATTGCAACCTCGGTGAGCAGCACCACGGTACTTTCCCGTGAAATGGCAGTGATCACGATGGTTCACGTCTGCGAGTGTAAACGGTTTTTCACAAATGTGACACACTGTCGTTGAATAAAATTCGTTGATTTGATTGAAATTTAGTGGTTCCATCGGTACAACAGTTTTGAAATAAACTTCTAACGAATGTGCCAATTCTGCTAACTCGTTCACAAACCATTGAACGCAAGTCTCCCCACGATTAATTTTGAAATTCGAAAGCGAATTGTCAAACGCACAATGTAGATAGTAAGCTATACTATACGGAAGATGCTTCTGATAAATTGTTCTATTTTCCCCAAAACTTTCATGTGTGGGTTGCAGTAAACATTCGAGATCCGCGTAAATGCAGAATGGAACGGTTTCTTTGTGCTCGAAATTTTTGAATTCAAGTATTTTTTCCTCATCTGTAGGTAGAATAACTTTGGTTTCTTTTAAATTCATGCAATCAGCTCGGTGCTTCAACAAACATCTTCCGAAATTAATATGAGACAGACACCTATCGCACAACCAAGTATGACATTAATGCTTAGAAATTTGAGATCTTGTTAATCGAGACAGATTTCGAATACAAGTAAAATGAAAGATTCTATTTTTTCCATAATTTTCCATATCATCATCATCATCGTCAGTGTTTTCAGTTTTGATCGCCAAAAGATGAATTATAGGTTTGTCAGACTCATTCTGACTTAGGTGAATCGGTACTATTTCACTTTTTTTCCGATCACCTTGGTCTATACCGTAAACGTTAATTGAAAGACCGTTGAGCGTCTCAAATTTTGAAATGGTGTTTTTGTCTAGAGACATAGGAAACGTTAAACCATTATACCGTAGCACTGAGCTGAAATGTGGATACGAAGTAATTTTACTGGGATTGTTGTCGGCTGGGAACAGAGCTGCGGTGACCGACCAGAGGAAGCAATACGAGTCGCTGTTACGGATGTTGACGACTATTCGCGATAGTAACCCGACACCGCAGATCCATGGCTTTGAATGTACCGCGACTATCGGTCGACCTTGGATATCAAACCGACATCCGAGTAAGTGAAAAACAATTCTCGGAACTAATCATTTTGGAATGTCACGTGGTTGATAAGGTGGGAAAGGAATGTGAGGTGGTTGATATCAAACCGACATCCGAATAAGTGAAACACGATTCTCGGGACCATTAATTTTGGAATGTCACGTGGTTGATAAGGTGGTTAGACAAAACAATGCGTTCGACAAGTTTCGACTTGACGGCGAGCGGCATGCGGTCAAAGGATTTCGGTGCGACGTTGAATTTGAGACAGACAATTCTCGGAACCATTAATTTTGGAATGTCACGTGGTTGATAAGGTGGGAAAGGAATGTGAGGTGGTTGACGTTACACGTCAGCAGTCCTACCGTGGGAAAGGAATTCGGAGTGGTTCATGTTACACATCAGCAGTCCTATCGTGGGAGAAGAATGCGGGACGGTAAAAAAGTTCTCGCCCCGCTGCGCCCTTTACCGTTGGTAGGCGAGCACTACAGACCTTCGGTCGGTAAGATTGTCGGTAAAACAGCACGATTTTGACCCTCGATCGATACAACTGTCGGTAAGGTTGCACGGGGTCGGTAAGATTGTCGGTAAAACAGCACGATTTTGACCCTCGTTTGATACAACTGTCGGTAAGGTTGCACGGTTTTGACCTTCGGTACGGCAGACTGTGACGTCATCGCGGAAAAGGGTTTGAGTCTGGGCTGCGCGGAGCGGCTCGGTCGGTAAAGAAGGTGTTTGTATCCAGAACCTTCCTTGCTGTACTACTAACATTGATGTTGGGGTTTCGCGTCGGTTGAACTTTGGTGGTGAAATGTAGCCCACACGGCCTTGCGCATATCTGCCATGGAATTGGGATGCCTCCGGATTGCCAAGCCATAATGTTTCGTAAGAGCAATCATGGCTTTGTTGATGAGTTTTCCGGCTCCATTTTCTCCGATACCTACGTATCAATCCTACCGTATTGGTGGACTTCGCATTGCGGAGTCTCGTTCCCATTCTCTTCTCCACGTGGCCAACGCATTCTTTTGTTTGCACCAACAATCCATCACCATATGGTCTTGCGTTTTTGATGGCGGTATATGTTTTGGAATCACCATTGCCTATGTAAGTGCCGTACCTCACGCGATCCTTCTCCTCGGACCGTTCAGACATCTTTACTACAAAGTCAGGTTCCATCTTTCCGGCGCTTCCAGAGTGATTGTTCTCGCATTTTTCAGCATGTGTTTCGATCCAGTCTTCGAATTCTGGAGTATCTCGCCGATTTTCCCATGTTTTGCATCCCAGACAAAAACTCTATTTGACTACTACGTCGATGACTTTTTCAGAGTAACAGCCGATTAGAGTTGTGACACCGTACTTTGAAGAAAACCCTCTTTTCTTCCAGGTGCCGTCTCCTGATACTGTCAGCACTGTATCCACTCGTCCGCGAGCGATGTTTTCCTGCTTTTCTTCTTGAACAGCTTTCTCCAGTACAGACTCAAAAATTGTTTTGCTGGCGACATGTATGTCCTCGAGACAGGTGGTATACAGTTTCTTTGTGAAACCTTTGCTGATGTCCATAAGGCCACAAAACAAATTCATACCAGCCCTTGTCAGTGGTAGAAGCCGCGAAACAAAAGCAAACCGACGATTTATTTCAGACGCTCGGCCGATCTTTGGAGACGAATCCGCGAATTCGACTCCACAGGCACATTCCAATTGAATTTTAAAACTGAGCCCAGTCAGCTTTTTTTTGTCAAATTTCACCTTCTCGTGACATTCTTTGCACTCCATATATGCACTCAGTGCCGTGAACACCGTGAAGAAATTGGAAATCACGTAGCTGCTGTCTCCGTCTCGCGGAATCTGATCATCCTGGACATTCCGTAATTTTTTTGCCGAAGTCGATTCGAAAATCGAATCAGTCTCTGCTGTTGTCTGATTCCCTCGAAACGTCCTCTTCTTCTGACGATCTGCTCGTACACGATCAACTAGGCTGCCTTTTCTATCCATTTTTCAACTCAACAGCTACTGCACTCTCACTTGTGAATCAAATAGGTACTCTCACTTCGAAAGTCTGAGCAATACTAACGTACGACACGTCGATTGCTTGTTGCAGAAATAACAAAGGATAAGGTGTGATTAAGGGTTTCTTGGTATGAAAATTCTCGAAGTAGCACCTGCAGGTCCGAGCAGGCCTAGACCCCTAGCGCGCTCTGAGATATCGCCTGGCGGTTCGGTTTATACCTGCGGCGCACCCATCCATTCAAATCGCTATAACTCCGCCAATTTTGCGAAATTCTTAACGATATTTCAAGGGAATATTCTCAAGACTATAAGCCAAATGAAAATGAAAAAAACCGAAAATCCATTTTTTGGTCGGAAAAAACGGACCTCCCCCCTTAACTGATCTCGACCTTTTGTCCATTCACCCAAGCAGAGTGTTCAATACAGATGAAACTGGTGGTCCACTGAATCCAAAACCATTACCAGTGATTGCCCCAAAAGGCTGTAAAAATGTGTAAAACATTGTTAATAACATGAAAAAGAAAATATCACCGTATTAGTCACGGCCAATGCAGCTGGCAGCGTTGCTCCCCCGTTGGTGCTATTTGCTAGACAAAGCGTGCCTAAAGATATCTCGATATTAGGACCACCCAATTATAGCTTTGGATTCTCTGATAATGGTTGGGTGACCGCAAAAAACTTTTTTGAATACACTGCTTATGTCTTTCATCCATGGCTGATACAAAGTGGAATGGAATTTCTGATTATTTTGTACATTGATGGGCATTCTTCTCACATAACTTTGCCATTAAGTCAATTTTGCCGAGAAAACAAAATCGTTCTTATTGCATTGTGTCCCAACGCAACGCATATCCTTCAGCCTCTCAATGTGTCTTTTTTCGCGCTTTTTCATTTCATTTCATTTCATTTATTTCAAATACGGGCAGAGTCCAATTACACGGTCGACGAAGATCAATGACCAAAATTTTCACAGAGAGACTGAGCGGATGATTTTTAATGGGAATAGGTGCTCACTATAGGATTATACAGACCAATTGTTACAAGAATGAAAATAATAAAACTAAAAATAAAAATAAAAATAAGAATAAAAATAAAAATGAAAATAAAATTAATATTGAAAATCAACCACGAGGTTGAGATGAGAACGCGGAACGCAAGTCCCATAATGAGTAAATATGGAAGACAAGAAAACTGCACAAGAATTAACTGAGAGCTCAGTTATCATGGAGAACGAGTCTCAATCTGTTTCTTAAGCCCTCCGTTGAGCCGCCGATTAGACCCGTAGTGAAGGCATGTGAGTTACCAAGCCTGGAGACCCGAGGGAGACAGCTGAAAAACGCGTAGTTTACTCGGGAAAGGGGCACCATAAATAGCTCATTGTTACGACTAAACACTTCGCCTTCCCGTAGGCGTACCAGAGAACACAGCTCCGGAGAATCGAACAAACGGTTAATCACGTTGAAAAGAAATAAGAGGTCGGCTGTTAGTCTACGAGTTTCCAAAGTTTGTATATTAAGGATGCGTAAGATCGGGCCATCGTCATAGTCTGCGATGTCCATTGGAGACCCCGAGCGTCTAAAAGCAAAACGCAAGAATTTATGTTGTACTCGTTCCGATAGAGTTATGTAGGATCTCTGGTAAGGCGACCAAATAATTGACGCGTACTCTAGTTGAGGTTTGACTAGCGCCTTGTATAATACTACTAAAGAACGCGGGTTGTCAAATTTCTCAGCCACTCGCATGATATATCCAAGCATCCTGAGGGCGGCTGAAATGCAATTTCTGTAGTGAGTAGCAAATGATAATTCACGATAAAAATTAATCCCGAGATCACGTACCGTGGAAACTTCATCGAGGGGTACACCGTTCAAGTAATACCGCGTGAGTAAGGGCTGAAACGCTCTTGAGAATCGAATAACGTGACACTTATTGACATTCAAGTGAAGCTCATTGACGTTACACCATACGGCTAGGTTATCTAGGTCTACCTGAAAGTGAGCTGTGTACTCTTGTTAGCCTACCTTAAAAAATAATTTCATGTCGTCCGCAAACAACAAAACGCGAGAGAAACGAGTAATGTTGACAATATCATTAATAAAGATGTTAAAAAGCAAGGGACCCAAATGTGAACCCTGAGGCACACCGGAAATTACTCCCAATGAGTCGGAAGGTACCCCTTCAACCTTTACCCTCTGCGATCTGCCCAACAGGTAACTACCAATCCATGCCAGGAGACAACCTGATATACCAAATGCCTTCAATTTTAAAAGTAGAATTCTATGGTTAAGACTATCGAATGCATTAGAGAAGTCGGTGTACACAGTGTCCACCTGACCTCTCTCATCGAGCACAGTAGAAACGAAGTTGGTGAAGATTGCAAGGCTGGTGATCGTAGACCTACCCTTAACAAAGCCATGCTGCTCCTGAACCAAGACCGAGCGGAATGCCAGTCCCAATTTTTTAGTAATGATAGATTCAAAGAGCTATGGCATGGCATTCAGAACTGAAATGGGCCTGTAGTTAGAGGCCATCGCTTTATCGCCTGATTTAAGAATCGGTGTAACCGAGCTGCTTTTCCACGGTATTGGAAAAATAGCCGAGGCGAGAGAGCGCGTAAATAGTGCATGTAATGGCTGGGATAGAGAAATATATTTACAATTTCGGGGCAGCACCGGTGGAATGCCGTCAGGGCTGGACCCGCTATAAATGTCGATGATCGAGAGTGCGTTAAACACCTCGATCAACGAAATCGAGAATTCAGAGATTTGAACGACGGGGAAACGGGGTAGCTGAGGGACGTAACCGCCGTCCTCCTTGTAAACGGATGAAAAATTACTGGCGAAAAGATTGGCAATCTCACGAGCCGACTTACCAACATGGCCATTAAATGATACTAACTTTGGTACCGCGTTTCTCTTTCAACCCGCATTTGCAAAATTTCAAAAGGCTTTTATACAGGGTGTCCCTAAATTGCCTCCCACGGACTAGCCAGCATAATACCTCGTTAAAATCCAACCGAGAATTTCTTTTCCGGAAGATCGTCCGACGCATAGTTTTTGAATTATAAGCGATAGCGCTAGGCCAATCAGAGTGCACCATTTCATCTAGATTTGCCGCCACGGATATTGCTGTTTTGTTCGTCTGGGTGAATTATTATTATTAGTTTACGAATTAAATATCGGCACCTCCCCTCTCTCCCTGTTGTACCCCTTCTCGAGCGCTGACCTCGGTATTGTTGCCGCGGCATACGCTGCCGGCCGCACATCCATGGGCGCACACTTGTGTGTGTAAACAGAAGCGCATCCTCAAGCATAAGGGGTACAGCAGCGAAAGAGGGGAGGTGCCGATATTTAATTCGTAAACAAATAATAATAATTCACCCAGACGAACAAAACAGCAATTTCCGTGGCGGCAAATCTAGATGAAATGGTGCACTCTGATTGGCCTAGCGCTATCGCTTATAATTCAAAAACTATGCGTCGGACGATCTTCCGGAAAAGAAATTCTCGGTTGGATTTTAACGAGGTATTATGCTGGCTAGTCCGTGGGAGGCAATTTAGGGACACCCTGTATTATTGCATACATTTTCCTGGGCCTGATAAAATATCGGTAACAGTTGTCCGCCATAACTTTACAACGAGCTCTAAGGTCAGAAAATATATGATAATCCTCTTGACGATTTGATGCTTTGAATTTAGCATGAGCACTCCTCTTCAGAGTGACACAAGATCGCAACTCAGCCGAAAACCAACACGGAAATTTAGATGACCGTTTTTTTTTCCATGGTACAAAACGCGATGCAGCAAATTGAATGGTCTCAGTTAGCAATGTTACTGCATAGTCGAGCGATGCATTTGGCAAGATGCTATCACACGGATATTGCAGCAAAAAATAGTTAAGGACCTCGTAATCCGCATTTTGAAAATTACGAACACCTTCGCTATGTTAGTGGAGATGTCATAGATTTGAACCACGTATTATTTTTTATTATTACGGCACACAGAGCAGGATGGTACCCAGATACACTTACGACAAAATTGCACTGTCGAAGGTCGATGCTGCTGAAATTCGTTACGAGCTGCGTGGCCGCTTCGACGACCGATCTAGGAGAATCCTCCGAAGTAAAGACCACTACGCCGAATGCATCTGCTACCCGCTTAGTGTGAGATAAATTGTAATCGCCGAAAACTTGAAGATGAGACGAGGGAAACATTTCAGTTATTGATATCACGTTCTCGCAGTAAGCCGAGTAAGCGGTGAGAGTGAAATTTGGCGGTAAGTAGAGCGCGGCAAAGACGTGATTCCCTTTTCTCCCGGATATAGAAACGAAGAGCTGTTCGACGGTATTGAATAAGGAGGGGGCGAGACAGCTGTTGAGAGCCGACGAGACAGCGATTAGAACTCCCCCACCACGCACAGCTACACCCGTTGACGGGTTCCTGTCACACCTATATACTGTGTATCCTTTAAAGCCCAACTCCGGTGAATTTATGATATCGACAAGCTAGGTCTTGACAAATATAAAGATGTCATATTTCACCGCGTACAAGAGTAGCAAACCAAGGCCGGTTCTACACGCAGATTCCGGTTACCGACACTTACTGACCGAGCTGCTCCGCGCAGCCCATCGAGCCGCTCCGCGCAGCCCAGACTCAAAACCTTTTCCGCTCCGCGCACCCCAGACGCAAGCCCTTTTCCGCGATGACGTCACAATCTGCCGTACCAGCTTGAGGTCAAAACCGAGCAACCTTACCGACAATTGTATCGGTCGAAGGTCAAAATCCCGCGATGACGTCACAGTCTGCCGTACCGAAGGTCAAAGTCTGTAGTGCTCGCCTGCCGACGGTAGAGGGCGCAGCGGGGGGCGAGAACTTTTTTACCGTCCCGCATTCTTTTCCGACGATAGGACTGCTGATGTGGAACATCAACCACCCCCACATTCATTTCCCACCTTACCAACCACGTGACATTCCAAAATTAATGGTTCCGAGAATTGTTTGTCTCAAATTCAACGTCGCACCGAAATCCTTTTACCGCGTGCCGCTCGCCGTCGGACGATTCCGAGAATTGTTTTTCACTTACTCGGATGTCGGTATGATATCCAAAGTCGACCGATAGCCGCGGTACATTCAAAGCCATTGATCTGCGGTAATGGGTTACTATCGCTCTAGGAATGTCAAAAGGTGCGCGCGCATACACAAACATACGTACAGCTGCCCTATGAAAAAGAGGCTCATCACTGCAAACGATCATTAAGTCACAACTTGTCAAGTATACGTGAGCAAAAAGCTCAAGATGGAATCCGCGAAGTGTTTGAGATTGATCGATGTTATGGAAACGGCGTTCAAGATTTTATCTGAAAAATCGTCGCCGGCAGAAATTGCAAAATGGATTCGATTCGGAACCCAAAATATCAGGCTTTTGAATAAAATCTTACGCAACAACGCCTCAACGATCGGGGAGAAGACAAGAATTTTGACTACAATCGGAATTCTGAAATCGTTGACCGTCAAATTTGAACAATTTCAAAAAGTGGGTGACGAATTACGAAGCCGACGAAGAAGCGATCGAGTACGGTGGGAAGATTTGGAATCAGCTTTCGAGAGGAGAATTCGAACTGGATCCATCGTCAATTTAAAGCATAAAGATGTGGAGAGATTTCTCGAAGACGCAAAGGTACTAGCTGTGACGAGACTGAAAAACGCTCTGAAGAGAGACAGGAGTTTGAAAGCCAACGTTATCCTGGCTTGTAAATTTGAAGTTAGAAAAGATGATCGCACGGTGGAAGAGATGAAATTTTTGATACGAGAAATGAAATCATCCTCCAGACAACGGATATCAACGAATGGTTCATCGAAAACACGACGGAGCGTTTGTTGAAAAAGGTGGAAGATTTCCAGAAAAAGGATTCAGGCTGGTCGCTGACCGAAATAATCAATTTGACTGTGAATATCAACAAGTACGTACCACTACTACGAGGCGGTGTCTTCACATACACCCCGTTACCTAAGCATATCAGTGATAAGAAGGCTGTCGTCAACATCCGTAACAGCGACTCGTATTGCTTTCTTTGGTCGGTCACCGCAGCTCTGTTCCCAGCCAACAACAACCATCCTAACGCGACCAGCTCGTACCCGCATTTCAGCTCAGTGCTACAATACGACGGTTTGCATCTTCCAATGTCTTTAGACCAGATTCCAAAATTTGAGAAACTTAACAAACTTTCAATCAACGTTTATGGTATAGATAGTACGGAAAAACAAAAGCGCAGTGAAATCGTACCCATTTATTTGAGCCGAAACAAGTCTGATAAACCTGTAATTCATCTTTTGGCGATAGAAACTGAAATCACTGACGATGACGATGACAATGATAGTATGGAAAATATTGAAAAGAATGTAACACATCATTTTGCATGGATTCGAAATCTGTCTCGAATAACGAGTTCTCTTTCCAAACGCTCACATCAGACGTGGTTGTGCGAGAGGTGTCTGTCTCATTTTAATTTCGAAAGATGTTTGTTGAAACACCGAGTTGATTGCATGAATTTAAACAAAACCAAAGTTATTCTACCTACAGATGAGGAAAAAATACTCAAATTCAAAAATTTCGAGCACAAAGAAACCGTTCCATTCTGCATTTACGCGGATCTCGAATGTTTACTGCAACCCACACATGAAAGTTTTGAGGAAAATAGAACAATTTATCAGAAGCATCTTCCGTGTAGTATAGCTTACTATCTACATTGTGCGTTTGACGATTCGCTTTCAAAATTAAAAATTAATCGCGGAGAGACTTGCGTTCAATGGTTTGTGAACGAGTGAGCGGAATTGGCACATTCGTTAGAAGTTTATTTCAAAACTGTTGTACCGATGGAACCACTAAATTTCAATCAGATCAACGAATTTTATTCAACAACAGTGTGTCACATTTGTGAAAAACCGTTTACGGTCGCAGACGTGAACCATCGTGATCACTGCCATTTCACGGGAAAGTACCGTGGTGCTGCTCACCGAGGTTGCAATCTAATTTACCAAAATTCGCACACTATCCCAGTGATATTCCACAATCTGTCGGGTTACGATTCACACTTTCTGATCAAAGCACTGGCTACATCGTTCGAGGGCACAACTGAGCTTCTACCCGTAAACAAAGAAAAGTACATTTCATATACAAAATTCGTTAAGGGAACGAATATAAAGTTTAGATTCGTAAATTCGTACCGTTTCATGCCTAGCAGCCTCGATAAATTAGCAACGTATCTCGGTGATGATCAAAAATCAATCACACGAAAATTTTATCGTAGCTCACATAAATTTCAGTTATTGACCAGAAAAGGAGTGTTCCTGTACGGATACATAGACAGTTGAGAGAAGCTCGAGGACACACGGCTACCATCCAAACAATAATTTTACTCAAAATTAAATGATCGGGATATATCAGACGACGACTATGCACATGCATGTAGAGATTGGCAAACTTTCAACGTTCAAACTTTGGGAGAATATTCGGACTTGTATTTACAGACGGACGTGTTCTTACTAGCCGATGTTTTTCAAAACTTTCGACAGAGCTGTTGGACAACGTACAAACTGGACCCGTTACATTACTACACAGCGCCCGGTCTGTCGTTGGATGCAATGTTAAAATGTACAGGCATCGAACTCGAGCTTCTCACCGACATAGACATGGTTATGTTTATCGGAAAAGGTATTCGAGGTGGTGTATCGCAGTGTTCGAACAGATACACTAAGGCCAACAATAGATATATGGGAGAGGAATTCGATCCTAAGGTCGAAGAATCTTATCTCATGTACTTTGACGTTGATAATTTGTACGGTGCTGCTATGAGCTTTGCTCTGCCATACAGTTCCTTCGAATGGGTATCAGACTTCAGACAATGCGACGTTCTTACCATCTCGGACGATGCGGAGTTTGGTTACATACTGGAGGTGGATTTGGAATATCCTGCGGAACTGCATGAAGCTCATAAGGATTTACCACTGTGTCCGGAGCACTACATACCTCCGATCTCGAATAGTAAGAAACCGAAATTGACGCCCACGCTACTTTCCAAGAAAAACTGCGTTGTTCACTATAGCGTTTTGAAACAATGCTTACAATTAGGCTTGAAATTACTCAAAATACACAGAGTTCTCAAATTCAGACAAACCCCGTGGCTCAAAAAAAACGTAGATTTGAATACCGATTTGCGCAAAAAAATCTCACAAGGAATCCGAGAAAAATTTTTACAAGCTAATGAACAACGCAGTTTTTGGCAAAACAATGGAAAATGTTAGGAAGTATAGAGATGTCAGGCTGATCACGAAATGGGATGGAAGATACGGTGCTAGAGCTACCATAGCCAAACCCAATTTTCACAGCTGCACCGTCTTCGACAAAGATATAATTATCGTCGAAATGAGTAAGACGAAAGTCAAGTTAAATAAACCATTGTATGCAGGTTTCTTCATCCTGGATCTATCTAGAACATATATCTATGATTTTCATCACAATTACGTTAAGCAGAAATTTGGCAACCGAGCAAAATTAATGTACACGGATACCGACAGTTTGATTTACAATTTTACCGTCCCCGACATATACGAACACATGGAGGAGGACTTGCACAAATTCGACACGTCGGATTATCCTCTTGACAACGTTTACGGAATACCTCGAGCAAACAAAAAAGTTCTCGGCTTGATAAAAGACGAGAATAATATGAAAATCATGTCGGAATTTGTGGGGTTACGAGCTAAATTGTACGCATTCCGAGTCTTGGGAGATGAAAAAGACAACAAACGTGCCAAAGGTGTGAGAGGATCAGCGTTAAGAAAAAAAACCTTCAACGATTATTTGGACTGTGCGTTGAAACGTGAAAATCTATCCTCAAATCAGCATTCGATCATGAGTCGAAGGCACGAGGTATACACCGTAGAACAGCAGAAAGTAGCACTAAGCTAGAATGACGACAAGCGGATCGTGTTCCAATTACGACCGACACGCTTCCGTGGGGCTACAAGCCTAAGCTTTGTAATTTATAACTGTACCATGTCTGTCTATTGTCTAAAAAATAAAGACGCATACTTGTTGTGTGTCGGATATAAAATAAAGAGGGACATACGTTTTTACAAAAAAAAAAAATTCATTCATTCAAAAGTTATATGTCCGATTCGTTTATCCAACCGTTGTGTGTATTGTCAAAACCTAACCATATAACGCATATTTTTCTTCCACGCTTCTTGAGCACCTTCCCCACCAGATGGATATCCGGATGCTCAACCTTGAGGAGCTCTTGTTCGTAGAAACCACCAGCGATGGGTTGATCTCGGTAGTCTTTGAGCTTGTACGTCACAGGATGAGTATTTTCCACTCGACTTATCGTGAATATTTCAGTCGTCCAATTGGGAGTGTAATCTTTCTCGAACACATTTTTGAATTTGCTGATTCGAACTTTGTCACCAGATTTGAATTTTGCCGGTATGGTAGGTATCGCTCGAAGCCCTCCGTACGCCTGACGTAATAACAGCCTCTCGTTTGCAACGGTGACATCCGACGGTTTCATTTTTATGGTTCAGTGTTTGGTGTTGTTGTAAGCCGAAACCAAATCAGATGAGATATCGAGCCATTTGTAGCGTCCTTGCATGCTGAACCGTGTCCACATTTCACCTTTCAGCGTGCGATTGAAACGTCTACAGATCGAAGCCTTCAAATTCCTGGACGTGGAGTAATGTTTGATTCCGTAGCGTGTCATATGCGATTCGAATTTCGAGTTGTGAAATTCCGTTCCTCTGTCGACGTGTAAATTTTTCGGTACTTGTCGTTGGACAAGCACAGATTCCATTGGCTCCGTAACATCATCTCCAGACTTGCTTTTTATCGGTATAGCCCACGCATACTTTGAAAAGATATCAATGACTGTGAGCATGTACTTGTAGCCTTTGTTTTGTCCAGCGTACGACGTCATATCAACAAGATCCGCCTGCCAGGTCTCGTCGATGTAGCGCACGTCTACACGTCGACGTGGGTAATTCCGGCGTGCGGGTTCATGCAGTTCCGTCACCAGTGCTTGCTTTTTCTCGTTCATATTTCAACGCTATTAGTCTGGTGTCCAATTTGGAAATGATTTCCGCGTTTCGAATCGACAAGTCTCTGCCAGTTTTAAAGTCTGCGTAGAAGGTATCCAAGGCTTTCTCCGTGGTGATCTCCAAGGCTTTGATCATTTGATCGAGGTTGTCGATTCGTTTTTGCAGCACGCTGAATTTTCGTCTCAAGGTTTTTAAAGTTACACCATTGTTCGTCTCTGTGGGATCTGCGACGTTGCACAGTCTCTTGTTCCGTATATCGTAATGCCCATCCGCTGTTATTTGAAACCCGACACCCGGAGGACCGCGAGTGCTCGCAGCTGTGTTTTTATTCAGCTGACGTCCAAACACGTCGACGCTCATCTCGGTAATGAATTCAAAAATGACGGGAGCTGCTTAATAAATGATTCCTGCTTCGCGTAGCTCTTCGATAATGGAGATTATTTCGTTATTGTGACTCGGATTTCCCGCTGCTTGAGATGCCAGGAGTGAACGAAGACGCTCCACTAACTCGTTCGGATCATCCCAGAAGACGTATTCCGTTTCAACACCTTGTCGAGTGATCATAGCTTGCGGAAGTAGACCTTTACCCTTTCGGCGAGGTGATGAGGAATAATCCATTAATTCAGCAATGACATTTTAAAATTTGTAACTGTTATCGTTTCGAATAGCCCCGTCGGATGAGTAATACTTCTTATGCGCGTTCGTTGCGAGGATTATGTTTATAAAATTTTTCCGATCTCCGGCGCTTACAGAAGAACCGTCAGGCTCCTTTTTGAACAAAAGTTCCAGCAAACCCTTCGTTTTCGGGTAACGCGTGTCGCTAATACGAACGTAGTCACTCTCGAAAGATATCAAGGAATCACCGATCATTAGTCCGTTTGAGAGGTTGCGTACACCGTACACGTTGTCCAATTCGCCTTTTGTCTTCGCATCTCTTATCAGTGCAAAATACTCGTCCTCGATTTTCTCGACCGGTGTTTCTAAGATTGCTTCATCCCCCGCCGAAGCAAAGGAATCGTCCATTTCCGAGACAGTTTCATTTTTTGTTTGATTTTTCATTTGCTTTATTTCTTCTTTAATTTCTTCCACCTCTTGTTTGACAGGTTTGGTATCTTTTGTAACATTCACCAGTTCTTGCAACGGAGTCACTACTGGTTTGAAAACGTCACTCAATTTCTGAGTCGTAGATTCCCTGCCCGACTCGAGCAATCTGTGTTTTCGATGGATCGCAGCACTTGCTTGAGCGATCTGATGTAGGACATCTTTTTGCTTGGAAATTTCAGAGCTCTGCATGTTGACGCAACTGAGTCTGCAACGCTACTGCGTCTCTTGCTAGAAAACGCTAGATTTTATTCCTTCTACAGGCCAACAAAAGAATCGAATCCCCTCCTGTATTGTCCTTCGTTGAGCTCACTGTCTTTGTCGATCACCAGAAACCCATATTTGTCACCGTTCTAGCATGCCGCACACAAGTCTTTAAACTCTACGTACGACATATCGGTGTTCACATGGACGTTGTATACGTGTCTTAGGTTCATATCGTCTTGTTTGAATGACACGAGTAAGTTTACGTTGTCGCGCCCGAGATGTTTGGGAATACGCGCGTGCGTCTGACAGAGATAGAAACAGTCAATGTCGTGATGTCTACCCATGCAAAAGTAGGCTCTAATATTGTCCTGCTTCTCGCACGCTACATCGTCAAATACGATTATTGAGTTGGGCCGTGCTTCTTCCGGTGGAGTCACTTGCTCACGCTTGGTAAACTCAAAATACTCCGTATTTTCAACATGGTCCAGCAATTGCTTCAACAATTGGTATTTAGGTTGGTTGAGAGATTTCGAGTAGATGTAGATATTTTCAAATCTGAGTCCGTTGGGATGGGTTATAAGTGTGAGCAACGCATTAGTTTTACCACAATTCGACGGTCCACAGAATATTGCACGTACACTATTCGGGAGTGATTCACCGTGCCGTTTGTGCCTTTTGACATTTTGCTCCGAAAGTTTGTCAAAATTCATCATGGGATGCTTGGTAGGTTGTTTCTTAAACCGCATATCGGACATGACTGATCGAATTTGCTATGAATACCCCGTTTGAAAGCACTTTTCTTCAGTCAACGCACGAACATGATCGCGTACGGGGGTAAACGAAGCAGCAGCAGGCGGCAACATCGTGGGAAGGGTCTGGTGAATAAAATCATCAACAAACTTCCGATCGAGTTGCATGTTCCCGGTTACCAGTACTGCGGTCCTGGCACCAAGTTGACGAAAAGACTCGCAAGAGGCGATTTCGGTATCAATCCTCTCGATGCAGCATGTGAGGAACACGATATAGCGTATTCAGAAAATCGTGAGAACCTTGAAGTTAGAAACGAGGCTGATA
Source organism: Neodiprion pinetum (assembly GCF_021155775.2). NCBI lineage: Eukaryota > Metazoa > Arthropoda > Insecta > Hymenoptera > Diprionidae > Neodiprion > Neodiprion pinetum. The sequence continues at coordinate 15,312,388 of NC_060238.1, read as the reverse complement.
GGGTGTTGGCTGAGAAAGCTTGGAAACGGGTTCTCGCAAACGACGCAAATTTGGGTGAGAAGGCAGCCGCTTGGGCAATAGCTAATACAATGAAAGTAAAATCAAAACTCGGAATGGGAATTCGAAACTCAAAAAATGTGACCTTAAGAAAAATTATATGTGCTGCAAAACGTTTTATGGTTCCAAGCAACGATGCAAAAGTAGCTATCGAATCTGCGCTGAAGGGAGCTGAGAACGCCGTTAAAAAAGCGGGTGGTAAATGTGAAGTGCGAACACCTCGCGTCCTACCGGTACCTTCAAAAGTCGGTGGTTTTCTACCGTTTTTGATTCCTATTTTTGCCGGTCTCAGCGCTACGGGTGCGTTAGCCGGCGGTGCGGCAGGTATAGCAAAAACTGTGAACGATGCGAGCGCGGCTGAACGAGAATTGGAGGAAAGCAAAAGACACAACAAAACTATGGAAGCTATCGCGTTGGGCAAAGGGCTTTATATAAAACCGTACAAAACAGGTCTTGGTCTCCATCTTTCAAAAAACTGGATGCGATGCTACCACGTCGAGCGTTGACTGATTGGGACTTGTTGAAATATGCAAAAATCTTTAAGGTTCCGCATTTCCGCGGTGTTTTCATGCGAAACGAAATGCCCGAAAACGGCCCACGAAAAAACGAGTCAGCCATCATCAACCTTGACGACAAAGACGATCCGGGAACACACTGGGTTGCATACAAGAAACGCGACGATATTATCGATTACTTTGACAGTTTCGGCAACCTTCAACCACCTCAGACCTCATAAAATACCTCGGCGTTGGTAGCGTCAAATACAATCATGAAAGGTACCAGGATTATAAAAAATTTGAATGCGGACACTTGTGTCTGAAATTTCTAAGTGGTTAGCTATATTAACAAGGTGCGTGATTTGTCAAAGTCAGTCTACCACTCGCAGTCATGGATGATTCGTTAACGTTAACGATTTCGGGAACCTCTTCGATACTTGAGCCACAATATTTCCCACCGATCGAACTTGCTCGTGTTAAAAGTTATGCTCTTGGCTTGGTAGAATTGTTAACCTTCAATTCGGTCGATTCGATGTCGGTCATAATAAAATTTACGTAGCTGACAAAGTGATCACCATACCTACCGGCAGCTACGAGATCGAGGACATAAAAAAGTATCTTCAAAACGTGCTAAGAAATACAGATATCAGGCTCGCCATCGAACCTAACAATAATACATTACGCAGCGAAATCACATGCAACCACACGATTAACTTCGAGCCGAATGATTTCATTGCTTAACTTTTGGGATTTACACCACGTGTATTGGAGGTTGATAAAACTCACGAATCAGACGTGCTTGTAACTATACTCAAGGTCAACGCGTTGCGAGTCGAGTGTAGCATTACAACGGGCGCCTACGTCAATGGACACAAAGTACACACTATTCACGAGTTTTCCCGACCGGCCCACCAGGATATGAGATCGTGGAAGTACCGTCGCACGTCATTTACCTTCCGATCACCGTCAAGACCATAGATCACGTTCAGCTCCGGTTAGTGGATAAAGACGGAGACCTGGTTAATTTTCGTGGAGAAGTTATTACTGTGAGACTACACATCAAATCGCAATAAACGATGGGAATAGTATATAACAAACTGTCAAAGAGTAGGTATATCAGTAAGTCGGCATGCCCCGATCAAGTCAGTCGTCGATCGATTCCCGAACCGCTAACACCTCGAAACGTGGAGTTTCTGATAGCTCTGGGTCTGAAACTGACACCTTTTGAAAGAGGAATTTCCGACAACTAAAAATCCGATTATGCTTTTTTATCATCTGTTACGTACCATGAAGGAGGAAATCTTGAGCATTCAAACACCAGTCGTCTTTGACGAATCCGTTGCGCATTACGAGATTCACGCTCACAAACCTTACGCCTCTTCAACTTTCACATGCGATGAAATTCGAATCACCGTTCAGCATCGGGATTTATGCGTATTACCGAGCAAAAGTTCGGTACACATCCCCGGACGACTCCTCAAACCTGATGGTACAGCTACTGTGAACACACAGCTCGTAAACAACGCCATCTGTCATCTGTTTGAAGAAATTTGCTACGAAATTAAGGCAGTTGAGATTGATAGGAGCAAGAACGTTGGCTTGACAAGTCTCATGGAGGGTTACGCTTCCCTGCACCCAGGTCGGACTTGGCTGATAGAGAACGTTGGATGGCTTGATGTGAAAGACAAGAAAAAATTAACCGATGCCAATGGCAACTTTGACGTACTGATATCGCTGAGCATGATATTGGGTTTCACTGAAGACTACCGCAAGATCGTTGTCAACGCTAAACATGAGTTAATTTTGACGAGATCAAAAACTGACGTCAACGCAATCATGCAGACTCAAGAGGAGGAATCCAAAATCACGATCAATGCAGTGGAATGGCTAATACCGTATTTGAAACTCGCGGATCAGAAAAAAGTTGACCTACTAAATTTTAGTCAGAGAGATCCGCCTATTTGGATGAGCTTCCGCAGTTGGGGATTGTACGAATATCCCTTACTTCCCACAACATCGAAACACGTTCGGACTGTGAAAACTCCCACTAAGCTTGAAAAACCTTGGTCCGTCATTTTGAGTTCCCAAACAAGTAGACAGAACAAGACCGGCAAGAACGCAAGTCATTTCGATCATTGCAATATTACGGACGTCAAGCTATTTTGAAACTCCTAATCTCATCCGTACGGTAACCTGAACCTCAACATGAGTCGTAATCTGTACGCGCTTCTGTACGAGATGTACGCAAACTTCCAAGCTACCTACTACGACAAGAACCCCGAGCCGTTGCTGACAAAGAGTGAATTCCTTCGAGACGTCCCCTTATTCGTTATCGACTGTTCGAAACAAAACGAATCTTTGAAGTACGGACCTGTCGACATCCGTCTTGAATTTGAAGCTAAAGCCAACTTTTCCGCTGAAACATCGGCGTACTGCTTGATCGTTCACGATCGTATTGTCGAATACAACCCGCTCAGTGGTGGGGTGAAAAAGTTGGTATAAAAGCTGACCCGTTTCCACCATCTCGCACAGTTCAAAGATGCAGCTTATCGTTGACATACAAGGCTTTCGTAGACCTTTCAACAACACCTTCACATTAAAAGAATTGGCTATAATTTCAATCTACTCGGAAGCATCTCCATCAGTGTTTTTCTTTAAGCCACCTTACAAATGGAATTTACTGGACGTCAAATACAAAAGCCAAAATTCTTGGTTAGAACGCGATTTTCACGGCTTACGTTGGAGCTGTGGAACCATACCTTTTGAGGAAGTTGAGCGGACCATTCAAGACAGGCTGTGCAAAGCTCAAACCGTGTACGTAAAAGGAAAAGAAAAACGAGATTGGTTGCTCAAAATCGTTCCGAAAGTTCAAATCATCGATATGTTGGACTTTGACTGCCCGTCGCTTGAAACCCTGCAAAAAACTTCAGCTGTGTCTCTGAGACGCGGCCTTCACACAATACCCAACGCAATCTGTGCAGCACGAAACGTTTGCATACTTCAGAATTGGCTACAAAATCATCGTACTGTCCGGATGGCGAGGCTGTACGATTTATGTTACTGCGCAGAAGCGTCTACAAGAACGGTCCCGCATTCCTGGCGAATATATCACCCTGGTCATGATACTGTTGAATAGAATTATTGTACTATTTTTGTGAAGTAATTGTCAACCGTACTCTAAAAATTGTACTCAATAAAACTGTTTTTTTAAAGAATATTCATGAAATAATTTTATACCTTCACCTTAGCTCTTAAGAGAGAATTTTTTTTAATACGAAGCTTATGTAAGATTCGACCTTGCTCTCCATCCTTGACCGAGCTGTACTCAAACCGAGTTATGTTTTGCATTCCTAGAGCGATAGTAACCCAACACCGCAGATCCTTGGCTCTGTACCGCGGCTATCGGCCGACCTTGCACTCCGGTCTGAACCCGTCCAAATACTCATTGTAGAGTTAACATTACATGACGCAGCTCGAAACCCACCATCGTTGCTTAGTGGTGTTCGGAGTGGCATTTTCTTAGATTTTGAGACTTAATTCTAGATACAATTACCAGGTACGTAGGATTAAAGGTATACAAGATGGATAAATGAAAAAATATTCATAATTTAAATCTTTTTTTTGTTTATTGAACGTAAGACTTACACAGAACATTGGACATTTGAATATTATACGTATACAAATTCAAGTTGACCGTACGGTCCGCCAAGATAGCGTAGATGCAACCGTATCTCCTTACTGGCTGTCGTCACCTTCTGGAACAAATCTTCATTTTCGTGGAGGGCTTTGTTCAGTCGGTTGGGCAGAAAAATCATAAAAGCGTCATCCAAGTCCAGAACGATTTTGTCTCCAAATTTCGTTTTAACCCGACGAACGCCACTGACCCGGTATTCGAAGTAGACTTCGAGGTCCGAGAGCTTTTTCAACGGCAGAAATGCTTCCAGACGAGCGACTTCGTTCAATTTTGAAAAGTCCAATGTCGTTACGGTCCAGTTGTAGGTGCTCGAAATCTCTTGTGAGTTGATTGAGGTCGGATCTGATTTGCAGCAGATGTTTCACTTCTCCAATATTCTTGAGGAGCAGTTCTAGTCGTTTCTTCAACTCACGTTGTTCCAGAGCACTTCTCATTTGCAAGAACAGCTTCAGACTGGCGATGAAGTTTTCACTTTTCGCTTATATAACGTTCCCCCACCACATAATTTGATGGAGGGTAAGGAATGTCACGGGGCTGATATCAAATACGTATGTTTGTGTATGCGCGCACCTTTTGGCATTCCAAGAGCGATAGTAACCCGACACCGCAGATCCATGGCTTTGAATGTACCGCGACTATCGGTCGACCTTGGATATCAAACCGACATCCGAGTAAGTGAAAAACAATTCTCGGAACCATTAATTTTGGAATGTCACGTGGTTGATAAGGTGGAAAAGGAATGTGAGGTGGTTGATATCAAACCGACATCCGAATAAGTGAAACACGATTCTCGGGACCATTAATTTTGGAATGCCACGTGGTTGATAAGGTGGTTAGACAAAACAATGCGTTCGACAAGTTTCGACTTGACGGCGAGCGGCATGCGGTCAAAGGATTTCGGTGCGACGTTGAATTTGAGACAAACAATTCTCGGAACCATTAATTTTGGAATGTCACGTGGTTGATAAGGTGGGAAAGGAATGTGAGGTGGTTGACGTTACACGTCAGCAGTCCTACCGTGGGAAAGGAATTCGGAGTGGTTCATGTTACACATCAGCAGTTCTATCGTGGGAGAAGAATGCGGGACGGTAATAAAGTTCTCGCCCCGCTGCGCCCTCTACCGTTGGCAGGCGAGCACTACAGACCTTCGGTCGGTAAGATTGTCGGTAAAACAGCACGATTTTGACCCTCGATCGATACAACTGTCGGTAAGGTTGCATGGGGTTGGTAAGATTGTCGGTAAAACAGCACGATTTTGACCCTCGATCGATACAACTGTCGGTAAGGTTGCACGGTTTTGACCTTCGGTACGGCAGACTGTGACGTCATCGCGGAAAAGGGTTTGAGTCTGGGCTGCGCGGAGCGGCTCGGTCGGTAAAGAAGGTGTTTGTATCCAGAACCCCCCTTGCTGTACTAATGATGTTGTCCTGAAGGGCCTTCGAGCTGGTGCAAATATAAAAAAGCTGAGGCTCAATGCGAACTGGCAAGCTTCAAACATGATCAACCGTTCAACGCACAAGTTTTAACAGTCATCCGACCAATATACGGAGATCTGGCCAGAGAAGAATTGCTGGAGAGACGTCTGGGGGCCTACACAGAGAACAGCAATTAGTCTTCCAATCCTACGCTCTAGAACGGGGCCCCTAAACATCTACATTGTGGTCTTTCTTCGCTTGAAATTGCTACGTATATAGCATGCTGCCATTGTAACGAGGGATTTACCCTAATCCTGCAAATCATGTGTGCTATGGGTCTGCGTATTGGCGACGAGGCACATGATTTTGCAGCTACGCACGACAACGAGCGCATCGACCGTGCTGACAGAAGATCGACTTTCGAGGCCCAGACATCACGGAATGATGAAAGAGAGGCTAGTAGTTTTCAGTACGATTTTCATTTGGAGGAAGAAGGACCCCAATAGGGTGCCGGAATAGTTGATTGAGCGTAAGTAACTGAAATCAACGATTGTTCCTAACGATTCATACCGAAACTTTAGACGCGTTTTTCTCGGAACTACCTTTTTCAACCTTGTGCCCACGATATCTCAGGAACCACTAAATCGATCCACCCAAATTTTTTCGCCAGCTTGTTCAGAATACATCTACCTACAGCCCCTACCGCGGATAATAGTGTACATAAAAAATTACGACACGTACAACCTGAAGAGGACTGAAAAAAGCTGCCAAATTGAAAAAAAAAATAATTATCGTGGCGCCATTTTGTGATTTTTGATTTTATTAGTGTGATCGAGCTACGGGCTATAGAGGGTCATCTGACAAACCGAAATATATTTGAATATTTTGTTTCAGATCAGTCAAACGGGCGCAATCGTGGGTACCGATGAAATACAGCCTCTCGCGGTCCAGCTCGCCAAGCGAGTACGACTCAACGGAATGTCTTATCAAAATTTGTATACGCATCAAAAATATTAATAAATATTCACGCAAAAAGGCATCTCAATAAGTCTTACTGTTTCGACACAAAAAATTCATGCAAAACAATTTTTAAAAATCCGGTAAAACGGACCTTCCTTAAACAACCTGTTATTCTGTGAACCATTCACGGAGACGATACTCAGAGACTTTGGCTCGATACAGCTACACATTCTCGGATATTCCTTGGGATATATTTGGATTTCGCTTCAAAAACCCCTCAAACCGATTTCGTCCTGGCTTATTATTGACAAAGGAGGTTTTTCGTTTATCATTATCACAAAGCAATTTAACGCTCTTGATCAGCTGGTGTTTTGTCACTGGAAAGCCTTGTTGACTGCAATGAACAATCCACTCGACAAGTTCTTTTCCTTCTTGAATGCTAAGCGTAGTAACAGGCCCTGGTGGTTTATCAGCATATTTTCCCAGTTTTTTGGCTCATATTGTAGACTCTGGTACTTTATACGTTCTCGACACCTCTGCAACACTTTTTCCACCGAGGGCTTCTTGCACAGCCAAAGTTAAATTTTCTTTATCATAGCCACATCTCTGTTTCTTTGCTTTTACTTCTTTTGAATTTGATTTCGTTTTACTTTCGACGTTACTTTTGACTTTACCCATTATGTATACAGATTATTAAAAAACTTCATAAGCCACGAGAGTGATCAAAATAACGGTGCGCACGCTTCGAAAGGACAGAGTCTAATACTGCGGCAAAGGTAGTATAACCGCAGCAATGCGCGCATGCTTGAAACATTCGTGCCAAATACTGCGGCGGTAAATTAAAAATGAAAATGGATCAAATTTTGATCTATGAAATTTTTTTAATTGAAAATAAGTATTATCCTAGTGACCGTAACAAAGTATAAGGATATTGCAGCAAAAACAAAGGAAACAAGAACCTTATACTGATACTCATTTTTCACAATTACTAGCAAAAAATGATGAAACTTTCACTCACAAGTACCTCTTCATTTTGAAAAATCAAGAATTAAATAAATAATCACGATCTGCATAATTTTGTTGATTCATTAGGTTTTTCAAACATTGAATTAACAGTCTAATTTTTTTCAAGTTATGAATAACTAGAAAAGCTTAAGTTCTGATAAAATTAAAAAAAAAGCAGTAATACCCACATCCGCAGAAATACCCACACTTACCCTATTGTCACTGCAATCAAAATAGCGTTATATTTGGAACAAATGGAATATTAATTATTGACAGGAATATTTTTGTCGCTATAAATGTACTTTAATATTGTATCACCTGATATAAAAATGAATCGAATATTTTTTTTTCTCCGAAAGTAGCTTCAATCGTGACAATTTTTATACGATGTTGCCCGTAGCACATATTTATCAACAGTACCTAAGGAAATCGTATTTGAAGGTTTTAGGTTATTACGGATCCTCGTAACAACACATTTGTGAGCATGCTTATTATATCGATTATCGTAATAAATGTCATATATCGATACCTCCTAATGATAAAAGTTTATGGGAGATATAAATTCGAAAAACTTTTGATTTCGAAAAATTAACGACAGAGCGAGGAATCGAACCTGGCGTCTAGAGATGCTTGACCGAAGCCTTACTCCACGAGACCACCTAGCCAAAGAGTATAGGATAGAGTGGAAGCTGGGGATATACGGTACACAGCGCTGTCACGGGTGGGAACCAGAACTATTCACCCTTCTTTACCTCTCTTGCCCCTCGTCCACACCGCGACGGTTATCGTTGGCGTCGCCATTGCGCCATTTTATAAAGTTGCGAACGACGCGTCTCGCAGAAAGAAGCTTGAAAAGTTTGATCAACAAAATTTATAAACATGGTTCGCTGTCATGTGAAAGGATGCGGCAGAAGTGCACGGAAAGATAAAGAACACCATTTCTTTCGACAGCCTAAAAATACGGAATTGTAAGTAAAAAAATCAACAGAATCTATCAATTCTAGGTTATGAGTGAAATCATCGAAGATTCATGTCATTGAAGTGGAGAGACGACTGTAATTTCGTGCTCACAATCAGAGTAGAAAATAGTATTATTTAATAATTCTTCCATTACTCATTTACAGGCGCAAAAAATGGCGAGAGTTTGCTAAAGTACCAGGCAGTCCTACTCACTTACGTATATGCTCAGACCATTTTGAGCCAAAGTGCATCCGTAAAAAATGTCCTAGGCCCTTGCTGTTCCCAAAATCAATACCGACAATATTACCAGGTCAATCTTTGCAAGGCAATGCACATGGTGTAAATCATCAGCAAACAGTGACATTTGAAAGATCTTCTTTACAAGGTATATTGAATGCAAACATAAATATTTTTTCAAAAATAAACGTGATCATTAATAAAACATGTAAAATTATTAGATGAATGCTCGCACAAGGATAATAGCATCGTTACGGATGTAACCAAAGCAACGGGAGAAGATCCGACTGTCATTGATATCCAGACGAATAACAAAATACGTATTGTTATCAGAGGTAAGGAATGCCATTGTCAAAGATGAAAAAAGTATTAAATTGTTGAATATCTCATAAAAAATGTTATGAATTGTATATAACAGTATTTATATCAGACGTCATGTCAACAGTATCTTTGATATATTTTATACCTTTAATGTTAGGCTATATGGGTTTCGAATTGTAAATTCTAATGTTAGGCTATATTGGTTTTGAATTGTAAATTGTAATATTAGGCAATTGAGTTTTCATTGAGTTTTTCACATACGATTTATGTTTTTGATTCGTTCTTGAGATGACAAGATTCATGCCGCTACCCAAAATCAATCCTCACTGTCTGATGCTGCTTCAACACCAAATAATTTCGTGCGTATACCAACATCAATACAACTAGTGGATAACTTCTCATCACCGATCACAAAAATGGACACAGATATAGTGGATCATAATCCATCATCATCAAGTGCTCTTTGTAAATCATCGTCTCATCAAATCACCGGTTCTCCAACAAAAAAATCTACTTGTCATACACCGAAATCATCCCGCTTGAATATATCCACATCTCCGAACAGAATAACTCCGCACGATGGAAAATTTAAAAGACATATACTACTCACTCCCAAATCACTGCGTATTAATACTCAAAAGAGAACAATAGCACTATTGCGAAGCAAAGTACAAAAGCTGCAAAAACGAAAGAAAAAAGTAGGAATTGCACAGCGAAGCTCAGAAATCGAATCAATAATTACTCAATCTGCTGAGTATCTTTCAACGGAGGCCCACACATTCTTTGCGTCGCATTTGCGATTATGTAATGTTAAATTATCCCGTAGAAGATACGATGATAAATTAAAAGATATTGCTCTGTCTATAAAATACCATTCTCCTCAAGCATATCGATTTCTAAGAAAAATTATCAATTTACCATCAGAAAGAACGTTAAGTGAATATCAGAAAAAATTTCCTATTTATCCAGGCCTTAACCATACAATTTTAAACCAACTTAGTAGTAATTTTCAAAACGCTGCTACTAAAGATCGTGTCGTTAGCATTTTATTTGATGAAATCTATCTAACTCCCGAAGTACATTACGATAGTACACGTGAGCCGAAAGAAGCTAGAACTGCTCTAGTTGCAATGATCACATGGATAAATAAACCAATGAAGCAGGCAGTGGGATATTGGTTGTTGGGAAAGAGTGGTAATTCGGACAAAACTCATCAAATTATGTTAAAAACGATTGAAAATATTTTTAGCGTTAATTTAGTTGTTAAATGCATGATTTCTGACCAGGGCCCTAGAAATGTAGGATTACTTAAAAAAGTTGGCGTTACTGCAAAAAAGCCATTCTTTAAATTACCGGGCATTAATCATAAAATTTTCATAATGTTTGATCCACCACACTTGTTAAAATCGATTCGAAATAACCTGAAAGATAAAAGATTGTATTATCGAGGGGGCCTTGTAGATTGGAATGAGATTCGCACAGTTTTTAAATTGAGTCAACTGAAACCCTTAAATCTTATACCAAAAATTGGTGAGCACCACTTCAACTTATCCACTTTCACTAAAATGAATGTTTCGATAGCCGCACAGATCTTCTCGGAATCGATGTACACGGCCCACCTAGTTTATCGAACGATTTTTCCAGAAAAATTTAAAGGGAAGGAAGACAGAACAGGCGAATTTATATCTGATATGGATAAATTATTTGACACGCTAAACTCTCGACTTGAAAGAAAATCATTGCCAAACAAATTAAATTATGCTATCTCAAAAGAGTCTGAACATTATACATTTTTAACGAATATGCTTGTATATCTTGAGCAATAAAAATTTGAAAGAGGAAATGAACCACCTTGTATCAAAGGTTTGATAATAACTATAAATAGTGTTATTCAACTATCGAAAGATCTGCAAGACAAGTATGATATCCATGCCCTGAAAACTCGACGGTTGAACCAGGATCCGTTGGAAAATTTATTTGCGACAATCCGACAACAAAACGGCTGTTCTCACTATCCATCGCCCGTACAGTTTGAAACGGGAATGCGGCATATCTTTATTACCCAATTAACTAAAATTTCCAATGCTACGAATTGTGAAACAGATGATAATGTAATATTTGCTAAACTCAGTAAAATCAATACTTCTATTAAACCTATGATAAATCAGATTCAAATTGCAACTCCAGCGAATTCAACAATACCCTTGTCAAGCACTAATGTTACACAGACTTTAGAATCAGAAATAAATAAAGAAATTGCAGATTTTACCGAAACCAATGCAGTGTATTACATATGTGGTTACTTGGCTACCAAATTTCTTAAAAACCATAAATGTAAGGAGTGTCAGGCATATATGATTCTTCCAGATTCCTCTGTGGCTTATAATGATTATAAATTGTTTACGATTATGAAAAACTATGCTAATACAAATGGCCTCAAGTATTCCACTGAAACACTTTTTAATATTGTGTTGAAATGGGATCAGAAATTTCAAAATATTATTAAAAGCATTTTACATTACAAAGATATTTCGAATGAAATAAACAAAGTACTGCGGAAAGAGTGCCCTTTGTTTAAATTATGCTCCCCAGAAGCTACGAATGTATTCATTAATACATACATCAGAATTCGTTGCTATTGGGAAGCAAGATTCATAAGACGAGCATTAGCGAAGTCCGTAGTACAGTCGAAGAAAGTTGTAGGCGTAGAAAGTAGTAATAAGAAAAATAACGAAAGGAAGAAAATGACTAAATTTTTGTAGTATAATCATGTATTGATATATTGTGATACAACTAGTTTTATCCGAATTTATTGTGATTAATAAAAACATATATCATGTAAATTGTGTTTTCAATTTATCTCCAATTCCTTCATGATGTTACGTTGCGTGCGTGTGTTTGGCGGAACCAAATTGAATATACCGCCTTTTTCGAATGTTTCACGGTTCCGACTCGACAGATGGCGCTAAAACTCGTATATCCTCAATTTACATTGCGGCCTTATGGCAGCTTCCACTCTATCCTATACTCTTTGCACCTAGCCTCCCTGACTCTGTTGTCGTTAATTTCTCTCATCACCAGTGAGTTCAAATTTGTTTTCTTGTGCTTGGTATGTGTGAATAGAAAGTTACGTCTCTTGAGCACCTGATGTAAGAATGTATGTAGATGAATGTTTACATGTTACTCGCTAAGATAACAGTTTATCCTAGCGAATCCGTCAGAAACAGCTCATTTGCGCGTTACGAATTCGAAACATCTCACTTCGGCATTCTCCGCCGTAACACGTTATCTTAGCATTCATCACATAATCAGCATATCTGTGAAGTTCTCACAGTAACAGCATATCTTAGCGTTGATGGTATACACGGTTGAAATAGCAATTTGAACATTTAAAGATAAGTTAACCAATATACTTATCACACCTCTCGCTACGATTTTACAAATTATCAATTTCGGGAAAGGAATCTTACTTGAATGAAAGTCGAAGAGCTGAACAGCGTATCTGAGAGTTACGAGTGTGTTCCATTATAGAGAATCCTATCTCAACGTCACGAAACTATAACACCGTATGTGTCGCGTTTGGCCGATGCGATAATACTCATTTCTTTACTGTTCTGCAATCACGTCAGCAACATGCAGAAGAACTCAAGAAGTGCTCGAATTATGAGATTGTGTGAAAGTAATGACGAGAAACAGGATGAAAATAACAATGAACAGTAAGACAGAAACAACTCACTCCCTTTAATTTGTTTGATAATTTATCAAAATTATTGACAATTTATTCTAAACTATATTTTATTTTGAATTGCTTCTACTTGATTAAGTTCGGCGCCAGTTGATTATCAAAAGTAACGAACAAGAAATAACGGCTAAGCTCAGTTGGCTGACAAATAACAATGAATAGTTTTATTTATAGACTCTATTCGCAAGGAAGTTCATTTGGGGACCCGAGAAGAGGAGAATCCAAATTTCCAAGAGCATAGAAGAAAGAATTGGACAAAATATACAAGTTTATTTGTACTTACAAATTGTTGTCGAAATCCGACTCTCACAATTACGAAGCCATATCAAGCTGGAACCGCCACGTTCGAAAATCGAAAAATTTCCTATGGAATAATTAAGGGCTAATTAGAGGCTAATTAAATGCTCTATTTTCGAATTAAATGCTCCGCGTTTTTTAAAAGAAACCTGTGGCGGTGCCAGCTTGACATAAACCTGGAACCGCCACACCGAAAAAAAAACGGAAAACAGGTGAAATTTCGAAAGAGTGTTAGGGTCATGATTGAAGGCTAATTGAAGTATCTTGGAATTGCTTATTTTTAAATTAATTGCTCGGTGTTTTTTAAAAAAAACCTGTGGCGGTGCCATCTCGATATAAACCAAACTTAAAAAAAAACGGGAACGAGGTCAAATTTCGAAAAAGTGTGAGGGTCATAATTAAAGGCTAATTAAAGGCTACCGGAAAACCACCCGCTCGAATTACCTGCTCCACCCCCGGGGGTGGAAACCACCAAAAAACTCGAAAAATCGGTTGAACTCTCGGACGCAACAATTTACAGAGTTCGTACGCACGTCAAAATTACTCCAGAATTGAAGGCTCCCGGAAAACCACCCGCTCGAATTAAATGCTCCACCCCCGAGGGGTGGAAACCACCCAAAAACCAGAAAAATCCGTGTAACTCTTGGACGGAACAACTTACAGAGTTCGTTCGAGTGTTAAAATTACTTCAGAATTAAAGGCTCCCGGAAAACCACCCGCTCGAATTAAGTGCTCCACCCCCGAGGGGTGGAAACCACCCAAAAACTAGAAAAATCCGTGTACCTCTTGGACGGAACAACTTACAGAGTTCGTACGAGTGTTAAAATTACTCCAGAATTGAAGGCTCCCAGAAAACCACACGCTCGAATTAAGTGCTCCACCCCCGAGGGGTGGAAACCACCAATAAACTAGAAAAATCCGTGTAACTCTTGGACGCAACAACTTACGGAGTTCGTACGGGTGTTAAAATTACTCCAGAATTAAAGGCTCCCGGAAAACCACCCGCTCGAATCAAATGCTCCACCCCCGAGGGGTGGAAACCACCCAAAAACTAGAAAAATCCGTGTAACTCTCGGACGCAACAACTCACAGAGTTCGTACGCACGTCAAAATTACTCCAGAATTAAAGGCTCTTGGAATTCCTCATCTTCAAATTAATTGCTCGGCGTTTTTAAAAAAAAAACCTGTGGCGGTGCCAGCTCGAGATAAACCAGACTTAAAAAAAAACGGGAACGAGGTCAAATTTCGAAAAAGTGTTAGGGTCATAATTAAAGGCTAATTAAAGGCTCCCAGAAAACCACCCGCTCGAATTAAGTGCTCCACCCCCGAGGGGTGGAAACCACCAAAAAACTAGAAAAATCCGTGTCACGCTTGGACGGAACAAGTTACAGGGTTTCTAGAGGCGTCAAAATCACTCTTCAGTCAACGACTCTCGATACACCGCCCCTACAAATCAAATGCTTCACAGTCCACCCACAAGAGTGTGATTGAGACACGAACTTTACGAATCAACGTAGCAGGTGGATGAAACAGGAACCAGGATTTTCAATGCGAAAAAATGCTCGTGTCGCGTGAATTCGATACAATTTTTGTGTCTTGTACTTTAATTTCAGCATCGTCACCAACGAACGTCATCCCAGCGCAAATGAAGCGTTGCTTTTGCAGTTATTGATTTCACTTGTGTGGATTGCAGGTGAGTGATGGAGATTATTTTCTATGTACCTTTCTCCACACTATAAATATTACTCGTCACCGCCACCGACGTCACCATCACAGGAACTTAGCCCTTTCTTCTCTTTTCAGACGCTATCTAGAAAGATAGACACAATGGTCTAAATTGTGCTACAGGCTTGAGAAAGTGAGTGCGTTATGTAAAGAAAACTCCTACTCCAAATTTCAAATCTTCAGAAGCTGCCAATTTTTTTTATGGCCTGGGAGTCAACGATAGCCGGGTCATTTTAGCAACATCAATTTATTTAATGAATAATCCGTGTAACGTATAATAGTAATATGAACATTCTCCAACGCACCACCGTGACGAGGGCTTACCGGAGAGCTTTATTGACGATTAAAAATCAACAAAAAAAATTCATAGACGCATAAGCGAAAGTGTTCTTACACATTGATTGGAATATAAGAATTTCACAAAATATCGTTTTCCGCCTGAATTTCACGACTGAACTCGTTTTTCACCCATATAAGCAGGCGTAAAAAAATCTAAAAAAATTTGTATTATCAAGGATGAAATTAATTGCGATGCTTTTTTTTATAATAACAAACACGAAAAGAATAGTGTTTCACCTATAAGATACAACGACGCTCGTCCAGGACTGTGAAACTGCGTTGGGCATGCGGCACATGAGCGACGAGGTTAGAACGCTGCATCTCTACCTGCCTTAAAGACGATCGTTGGTGTTCTGAATGATTGGAAGACCATCGTGAAGCTGTTTTTTCCATGTTATACGTTTACTCAGTGAATAAATTCAAACTCTGGCGGATAGTTGTAATAGATCTTTTACCGTAAGAATCGAGACTCAAATATACTGGTAAAATTCGCAAAATTCCACCACTTATGCGGGTGGACGACAAGCGTGTCGTGGAATCCAGGCGGAAGATGATATTTTTCTAAGTTTCTTATATTCCATTCTCTACAAAAATATGTCTATGAATTTTCTGTACGGCGCATCGTTAGCTAGTGATGAAAATCAGAATGAGCCACAAACAATTTTCTCCTATGTCATCCTTATGAAAAATGGAAAAGTGCGATGCGCAACCTCTTAATGTTAAGATTGAGAGCTAAAATTTTGAAAGACGTATTTTCGTGCTGAAATGGAAGTTCTCAACTTGTTTGGAAGTAAAAAAAATTACTTTTTTTATACTATCTAGCTGTACATTCAAAATAGTTGTAAAATTGATTATTCGATATTATTATGAATGTGACTTATAGTTAAGACCTCAAGAAACAAGAAGATATTTTTCCAGTATTTTGGGTATTATAAAGTTTTAAGTGGCTTAATGTGCCGCGAATGCAAACGGCTCATGTTTACCTTTGGTGAGGTACGAAAAAACGGAGTATGGTTTCAGGATGAGGGCTTACATAGCTTTACAGCACATGATGTGAATGCAAATATGTCGCTATATTGTCGATTGATGTTCCCAACACAGAAGAAAAGTTAAAAATGGCAGTTTTGATTATTTCAAAAACTCTTGCAATTGAAATATTTCCCGAGATGTGCGATGCCATGATGGCTAACATCACGGTCGCCTACACACAATCCACATTCTACTGAAATTATAAATGCTGTGAGTACCAATAGCTATTTTGTTGAGTAAAAATGATTTTTGCCTACCGATGAGATTAAATATTAACAATGTGTACTTATAACCAATTACCAGCGAATAAAATTGATGAGTTTTCGATACATAATGCAATTTAACACAGGTCAATTAAATGAATTTACTCGAAGCGCTTGCGCATTGACAAGCTTTTTTTCCTAATTGTCGAAATACCCTCCGTTCGCCTGCATTTTTGTGATCATGATTAATTCATATTTTATTATTGATATTTTTATTATTAATTATTACTGATTTACGATTCTGATTTATGGGTGGATTCAATTCAATGGATCAGGGGCGATAACGTCGGAAATGAACCAAGTCAACGTAGAGTGAAATATGTTTTGGATGACGGTGAATGGCTTATACGGGCAGAACACATTATCGCAGTAAAGTTGTGAGCGAAGAACAATTTTCAACAATGTTGACACCTGATCCAATAGCACTCCACATTTATACACCAGCACGAAGTTACGGGCAAAACCAGAAATTACTCTATTTAAAATAGTCTCGGGAATCATGGATTAAAACGGGGTATCATGATTCCTGATAGCGACGAAGTAGTGAACTTTACTGCAAAACGGTCCCGTGAAACTTGAATTCTTTTGTACTACTAACAGTACAGAATGATCGGTTTGATCGTTGACAGAACATGAGATCAACTGAACACTTGAGAATTTTGTGTACCCTGAAATTCACTCAAATTTCTCTGCTGATTTTTGTAGGGCTTGTGTTGTTGAAAATTCTTTTGTTATCAGAGACAATTCAATAATGCGTTGTTTTGAAGTGACCAAAATCTGGAAATTAAAACGGATTACGTCAACTTGTATGGATTTTCTGAAGCACAAACTTTTGGACTGTGCAGCGGAGAGCCTATGATTGAGAGATTAATCTAACGCTTCCAAAGACCATCTAACTTAATCCGTCCAAGAGTAACACCGATTTTTCTGGTTTTTGGGTGGTTTCCACCCCTCGGGGGTGGAGCACTTAATTCGAGCGGGTGGTTTTCCGGGAGCCTTTAATTAGCCTTTAATTATGACCCTAACATGTTTTCGAAATTTGACCTCGTTCCCGTTTTTTTTTAAGTCTGGTTTATCTCGAGTTGGCACCGCCACAGGTTTTTTTTAAAAAACGCCGAGCAATTAATTTAAAGATGAGGAATTCCAAGAGCTTTTAATTCTGGAGTAATTTTGACGAGCGTACGAACTCTGTAAGTTGTTGCGTCCAAGAGTTACACGGATTTTTCTAGTTTTTTAGTGGTTTCCAACCCTCGGGGGTGGAGCACTTAATTCGAGCGGGTGGTTTTCCGGGAGCCTTTAATTCTGGAGTAATTTTAACGTGCGTACGAACTCTGTAAGTTGTTGCGTCCGAGAGTTACACCGATTTTTCGAGTTTTTTGGTGGTTTCCACCCCCGGGGGTGAAGCAGTTAATTCGAGCGGGTGGTTTTCTGGGAGCCTTTAAGTAGCCTTTAATTATGACCCTAACACCTTTTCGAAATTTGACCATGTTCCCGTTTTTTTTTCAAGTCTGGTTAATCTCGAGCTGGCACCGCCACAGGTTTTTTTTTTAAAAACGCCGAGCAATTAATTTGAAGATGAGGAATTCCAAGAGCCTTTAATTCTGGAGTAATTTTGACGTGCGTACGAACTCTGTAAGTTGCTGCGTCCGAGAGTTACACGGATTTTTCTAGTTTTTGGGTGGTTTCCACCCCTCGGGGGTGGAGCACTTGATTCGAGCGGGTGGTTTACCGGGAGCCTTTAATTCCGGAGTAATTTTAACACTCGCACGAACTCTGTAAGTTGTTGCGCCCAAGAGTTACACGGATTTTTATAGTTTTTTGGTGGTTTCCACCCCTCGCGGGTGGAGCACTTAATTCGAGCGGGTGGTTTTCCGGGAGCCTTTAATTCTGGAGTAGTTTTGACGTGCGTACGAACTCTGTAAGTTGTTGCGTCCGAGAGTTACACCGATTTTTCGAGTCTTTTGGTGGTTTCCAGCCCCGGGTGTGGAGCAGTTTATCCGAGCGGGTGGTTTTCCGGGAGCCTTCAATTAGCCTTCAATTATGGCCCTCACACTTTTTCGAAATTTGACCTCGTTCCCGTTTTTTTTTAAGTCTGGTTTATCTCGAGCTGGCACCGCCACAGGTTTTTTTTTAAAAACGCCGAGCAATTAATTTAAAGATGAGCAATTCCAAGAGCCTTTAATCAGCCTTTAATCATGACCCTAACACTTTTCCGAAATTTCACTTGTTTTCCGTTTTTTTCGGTGTGGCGGTTCCAGGTTTATGTCAAGCTGGCACCGCCACAGGTTTCCTTTAAACAACGCGGAGCATTTAATTCGAAAATAGAGCATTTAATTAGCCTTTAATTAGCCCTTAATTATTCTATAGGAAATTTTTCGATTTTCGAATGTGGCGGTTCCAGCTTGATATGGCTACACGAAATCGTAGTCCGGACAAATGGGTGCCTATCTACCTCACTGAATTCTTACCAATTATTATTACGCATAATCGTAGTTGGGTGCCAAGAAGATTATTTTCTATTTTTCCACCTTACCTTGGCCACGTGACCGGTTAGCTAGCGGTATACATATATCGGCACCGGGTCGTGATTATCGTTCGAGGCTCCCAGCAATCGAAGTTGAACAAATTTCATTAAGGTAGAGGATAGTGGTGGATTCGGTAGAAATTACACAGAATGTAGTGTGACGATGCTTCTCCGGCTTAAATTCCGTGATTCTCGCCACAATTTGTTAACATTTGAATAATTGAGATGAATGTGGATATTCGGATTGGGTGAGGAGGCCAAACAGAATATTCGCAAAATTATGACGAAAGGAATCTGATTTATTTTGAAATTACGGAATATATATAACTTTCCGAGCGCAACACGCACTGTGGGAGCTTACAATGGCTCCAGATAAAAAAAAACAAGCATTCACGCCTCATTCATTCAAACACGTAAAATAAAAACGTCCCTGCATGGAGGTTACGTTCCAGAGATGACTGGGAAACTGGTCATTGATTTTACTCAGATTCACTATCAAGAAACTCAAAATAAAAATCATGTGACATAAAAAGAAATTTTTGGTAAATCTATCAGGTGCTATTCAAGCTTCGCAGAAACATCGAATGTGGCACAGTACGCCTACGATTCGATGTCGGATTAACTTAGCTCGTAGTCCTTTTGTTGATTGTAGGTGGCTCAGCGGCTCCGGAGATGATTTCCTGGATTTTGGCGGCAGGTCCCTGGCAATGAGTCGTCGCTGAATTTCACCGGGATGCAACTCCTGATTTTCAATGGCCCACAGGCTCGGAGATGAAGTTGGTGAAGTCGATGATTCGTAACAATCAACGAAGTTTTTTGAACGAAACGGATTTTGTCCGAGTTATGTGAAATTGGAAATTGAATCTGAGTTAGTATGTGAGTGTCCGAGGCGACCTCACGTCGTGACGTCCTCTAGCAGAGAGAGAGATTCGTCCGTCGTTTGCCGGAACGTCTGGTCAAGATCGTTCCAAAAATACTGTTTACTTTTGCCTTTGTGATTTACGTATTCCTTTGCTAGGGCGCGTATTTTTAAATGTATATATACATGGACCCACGTATCGTTACAGTAGATGATCACCGTACATTGTATATTTTCCCTTTGACAGGTCTTCAAACTTCCCACTCACTCACTCTACGCTTCTTTTCACTTTTTTCCTTGCACTCAGCACGTACTGTTCGCTACTATACTGTAGGACAAAGACTGCTTTGCTGCCGTTTCATCATCTGGAACTAATAATTTAAACGGATATTATAGCTGCACTAGAAAATCGTCAATAAAAATATCGAAATGTGTTTAGAAATGATATTCACCATTTTCCTTGTGTAGATTGATTGGCAGGCCTACTTTGTCGGTGAATGGGCTGTCAGATCTTTGTCGTGCACTTAATTGAAGTGGTGTTTTATTTATCTCATCATCATTGCGATTGATATTTTTTTGTGATAATATTTTGTATTTTGATCGAATGAAAGTAAAGCAAATTTAAAAAAAATCTTATATGAACAATTTAGGATATCCATGTATCTATTGGAGCCACCTTGTGATCCTCCTGTCGAAGAACCCGATAAATACTCGCTAATGTACTCCATGGTCCGATACACTTGAATCACTGAGTAGCTGAAGAAATAACCATATATGTATACTTGATGAATAATTTTTTATCAAAATTATAATAAAAATTGGAACGTAGTGATGATTCTCAGTATATGAGTTTTAAGATGAACTTTTAAACACAGAGAACCAAATTTGTTAATCGATTCAAGTTTTAGCAGAAGAGTTAGTGTGCACATGAAAAAAAAACATTAAACGTTTTTTAAAAAGCTTGACTGTAAAATAAATTTGAAAGTGGTGGAATAACTCCCAATGTAATAATAAAATTCATACTCACAGTTTCGTTATCACAATTCTAAAATCTTTTTACTCCTTTCAAAAGACCTCTCGTTATCGAGCAGCAGCCTCTTACATCGATAACACATCTCTCCATACTAGGAAAAAGATTATTCGATTGTTATCATAAATTCTACAAGTATTCTATAACTGTTATCAGTATATTATGAATTATTTCGTTTTTTTCAATTTTTTTCGCAGTTGGTTAAGTATTTCCGTACGGTTTACGACAACATTAGCGATATTGAAAAGTCAAACACATTACTCCAGTCTCTTTGCCCTAGGGATAATCGGTAATAAAAAATGCCTAGTATTTTACGTTACAAAAAAAAAATCCTCAAACATCATGGTTTGTTTTTGAATATTCAATTGAATTTCAAAGCAAGAAAAATAGAACATAACCTACAAATATTATGGTTATTTTTACTGGTAGACTCGATTCAGAAATGTATCGATTATATTTTTTGTTAGTTTAAGATTGAAAGTATGAGTTAGTGGATGAATAATATTCACCTACCAAATTAGTATTGTTGAATGCCAGATTTTCATGTTTATTTATTTTTTAGGCTATCAATAATAACAACCACATAGCTACAGCATCAGCTGACTATCGAAGCATATTTCAATTCTCAACGACCGTCCTTCTCAACCACCACGATGAGCAAGCCTCGACTTTCACGCGTGAGATGGCGCTGGAACTTAGTTCCGTACGTATCGCGAGCGGTGCTGGATGGGGCAATGTTAACCAAGGCCCTGTTTTATGCACACTTCATACTTTTTTGAAAAAAAGTATCGCGAGCGGTTCCCCGACTAGTTACCACTGAACAAAATTCCCCAGGACGAAATCCTGCCGGACAACTCCCCCCCCCAATATTATTTAACGCAACTCAATAATATCATACGTAACAATCTCTTCAATATTCATTTATTTGTTTATTTATCTACTTATTCTTTTATTTATTCAGTTATTTATTTATTCATTTATTCGTTCGTTCGTTCGTTCATTCGTTCATTTATTCACTCACCCACTCACTCACTCATCCACTCACCCACTCACTCATTCACTCATTTATTTATTTATTTATTTATTCATTTATTTATTCATTGATTCATTTATTTATTTATCCATTCGTTCATTTCTAAATGAATCAACCATCTGCATAGTTTTTTGATCGTTTCCAAACGGTGACTGTCTAACGAAATAAGTTACCGAATAAGTCCACCGGTTCCCGGCATAACCGAATAAGTTGAATTGTTTCAGTATGGCAGCGAAAAAATAATGACTTCATCATCTTAATGATATTGCTAAAATTGATCTTCTATAAAATAGAATGGCTTCCAACAGTAATTAATTCTGGAACCGATTTTTCCGATGCGGCAGAGTATCTGTAACTTAAAATCGCGTTTTCTCGAAAACACAATTTATGGACTTATTCGGTTAAGCCTGTCTGCCACAGAAATGTTTCGACATATTTGGCTATTGATGTTGTTTCCAAAAAATAGGATCAAATTGAAAATAACATTATATTCTCACTAAAAGAATTTTGTGTCGCATTGAGGTTACGTTTTGATGCGGCTGTTTTTGTATTTGATAGAGTGACTTACGCACAAACTTTTGGCTTGCTAATGGGATCTTCCTTGCCCTCTGTTCTATCCGATTTTGTCATGGAGGAGTTAGAACGTAATGCATTAAGTAAGTTAAAGTTCACTCCGGCTTTTTATTTCAGATACGTCGAATTGATAATGTGTTGTCAATTTTTAATAGCTTTTATGATAGTTTGCAAATCACTTTTGAAGTAGAAGTTGAAAATAGTGTGCTGCCTTGGTGTATCTGTAGTAAGAAGTTCCGGTGTAATTTTGACTGACTGGTTCCAGAAGCCAACATGCTCACAAAGATACATGAATTACTTTTCACATCATCCTCTAAAGCAAAAAAAAAAAAATGCAAATATTTATAATCTTGTAGACAGGGGATCCTGTTGGCGAACGAATCGTTCCATTTAAAGAATTCAAACTTAAGGGGGTATTCTAGTGTAGAAATTTGAAAAAATCGATTTTTTTTTTTTTTATATTTTCAAAGCTTAACCTTTCAAGAATGTGTCCTTAAAAGGACAAGTCAAAATTTCAATTATTTTCAGAGATATAGCTATTTTAGTGACACGTCTTCGAAACTGGCTCGGCTGGAACGAATTTTACTCGAAACTTTAAGCGCGTTTTTCTCAAAACTACATTTTTCAAAACGGTTGACATGATTTCTCAAGTTCTATTGAACCGATTTACTTGAAATTTGGTGAGAATCTTCTCAATACATGTCTCTATCGCACGAACTATTATTATTATGAAATAATAATTTTTACTATTTTTAAAAAATTTACAAACGTCCAAAAAAGTCAAAAAAAACGTATTATTTTTTCGGACAGCCGTAATTTGGCGAAAAAAAATTTTTTTTCGACTTTTTTTTAGTTAGTACGATAGCTGCATTTATGTAGATTAATAATCTTTTTTTTTTTTTTTCTGATTTTGAAAATGCTTGCAATCGTGACAACATTGGCGCGCCATTTTTTTTGTACCCCCCACTTCAACAACTCATAGCACTTTCAATTTTGTATTTTTTGACTTTTTTTTTTTTTTTTGTAATCGTGAAATAATAATAAACGCCTGATAAAAAAATGGATGATAAAAATATTTTTTGTTTTTTGTTTATAGCACTTCAAAAAACACCTCAAATTCATGCCTCTACACTAGAATACCCCCTTAATTGGGGAGGTTTTATTGAAAAATGATTATCCTGGGCTGCTTGTTGTTAAAGGCATTGGTAATCGTTTGGTTATGATTAGAGACAATTCACATTCGGAACCAGGGATAGTAGGAAGTGATAATTATCAAGTTTCCAATTTCTCTTATATGAAATTTCCTTATGTCAAAGGATTGTCACAGAACATAGTAGAGCACCAAGCAAGTTCCAAATTAGGTATATTTTTAAAAATGCCAATTGTTTGTCAGGTCTATTTGTCTTACCAAAGGACCGAATGCTCATGGAAAAATGTTCTCACTTAGTCTATGAAATACCTTGTATTGATTGTAACAAATGTTTTATAGGCCAAACTAGTTGATGCCTCAAAACTAGATTAAATGAACACAAACGCAATATTTTCGTAGAACAGGAAAGACAAACAGCCCTGACAAAACACAGGTTGGGTTGTAATCACAATTTCAATTATAATAAGGTCAGTATTCTTTGTCGTGAAAAGGATTACAGAAAACCTTTAGTTTTTGAAATGTGTAACATCTTAGGTGACAGAAATTCTGACAATTTGAGATCTGACATTGAGAATCTAAGCAATGTTCATTAAAACTTAATTATTAACAAGTCTTCCAAGTAATCATTTTCATGACAATGACTCTGTTTTATGTATTTTAAGATTTTGAACTTAGATTCGTTGATGCCAAAACTTGTTTACACTATGTTTCTCCCTAGTTCCGTTTTAGTTTGGTGTCCTCTCTTGTCTTAATCTATGTTATCCGTGCTCTCTTTCGTCTCTTTTTCCTTCACGGCAAAATGTGTTTTTGGATCGTTGTCAATTTTAATTGTGAATAGTTTAGCTCTCCATTTGATAATGACCCCTAAAGGGCCAGATAAATAGGTTTGTCTGTCAGCGAAAACTTGGTGAGCTTTTTTACAAATTAAGCTACGGATTACATTGGATTTTGACATGAGTAGTACAGCAAGGCGGGTTCTGAGTAGAAACACCTTCTTCACCGACCAAGCCGCCTATCCGCGCATCCCAGACGCAAACCCTTAAAGGTTACCCCCACTCTCGTCAGATAAAACGTGCTCTACCGTACCGACTCGAGGTCGAAAAACGTGCAACCTCACCGTGTATCGGTTAACGTTAAGAATCGCACTGCTTTACTGACAATTCTTGTCGGTCAAAGATCAAAATCGTGCTGCTTTGCCGACAATCTTACCGACCGAAGGTCAAAGTCTCTATGCAGTGCTCGCCTGCTGACGTTAGAGGGCACAGCGGGGAGGGGGGGGGGGGGGTGAACTTTTACCGTCCCGCATTCTTTTCCCACGGTAGGACTGCTGATGTGTAACATCAACCACCCCACATTCCTTTCCCACGTGTTTAACCATGTGACATTCCGAAATTGATGGTTCTGAGAATTGTTTTTTACCCACTCGGATATCGATACGTCATCATCAACGTGACATTCTTTTTGGCTTGTAACTGTCATATGAACTCTATGATGAATTTTGAACGGGTTCAGTCAAGACCAGAGTGCAAGGTCGACCGATAGCTGCTGTAGTGTACATTCAGAGACAAGGATCTGCGGTGTTGGGTTACTATCGCTCCAGGAATGCTAAAAGGTGCTCGCTCATAAACAAACATACGTACAGCTACCCTATAAAAAGGACGCTTTTCACTGCAAACGGTCATTCAGTATCAACTTGTCAAGTGCACGTGAAGAAAAGGCTAAGGATGGAATCCGCGAGGTGTTTGAGATTGATCGATATTACGGAATCGGCGTTCAAGATTTTAACTGAAAAATCGTCACCGGCAGAGATTCAGAAATGGATCAAATTCGGAAGTCAAAATATTCGGCTTCTAAACAAAATTTTGCGAAAGGCTTCATCGATCGGGGAGAAGACGAGAATTTTGACGACAATTGGAATTCTGAAATCGTTGACAACCAAATTTCAACAATTTAAAAAAGTGGGTGACCGATTACGAAGTCGATGAAAAAGCGATCTAGTACGGTTGAAAGATTTGGAGACAGCTTTCGAGAGCCGAATTCGAACTGGATTCATTGTCAATTTAAAGCATAAAGATGTCAAGAGATTTCTGGAAGACGCAAAGGTACTAGCTGTGACAAGACTAAAAAATGCTTTGAAGGAAGACAGGAGCTTGAAACCAACGTTATCCTGGCTTGTACATTTGAAGTTAGGAAAGATGATCACGGTGGAAGAGATCAAATTTTTTAATACGAGAAATGCAATTATCCTCCAGACAACGGATATCAAAGAATGGTTTATCGAAAACGCGACAGAGCGTTTGTTCAAAATGGTGGAAGATTTCCAGGAAAAGGATTCAGGCTTGTCGCTGTCTGAAATAATCAATTTGACTGTGAAAATCAACAAGTACGTGCCACTACGAGGCGGTGTATTCACATACATACCACTACCCAAAGCTATTCAGGATAAGAAGGCTGTCGTCAACATCCGCAACAGCAACTCATATTGCTTTCTATGGTCGGTCACCGCAGCCCTCTTTCCAGCCAACAACAACAATCCCAGTAAAATAACTTCATATCCGCATTTCAGCTCACTGCTATGGTATGATGGTGTGAAGTTTTCTATGTCTCTAGACCAGATTTCAAAATTTGAGAAACTTAATGGACTTTCCATCAACGTTTATGGTATAGATAAAGGTGATCGGAAAAAAAGTGAAATAGTACCGATTCACCTTAGTCAGAATGAGTCTGACGAACCTTCAATTCATCTTTTAGTCTTAGAGTCTGAAATTGTTGACGGTGATAATGATGATGATGATGACGATGGTATGGAAAATTATGAAAAGAATTCAATACACAATTTTGCATGGATTAGGAATTTATTGCGGTTGACAAGTTCTCAAATTTCTGAACATAAACGTCGTACTTGGTTATGTGATAGATATTTGACTCAGTTTCAATCTGGAAGATGTTCAACAAAGCACAAAGTTTATTGCATGAGTTTGAACGAGACGAAAGTTGAATTACCCACAGCGGAGGAAATGATACTGAAATTCAAAAATTTCAAGCACAAATAAACCGTTTCATTCTTCATTTACGCGGATCTTGAATGTTTGCTGCAACCTACTTATATTCAAGCGTCAGAAAATAGAACAACTCACCAGAACCACGTTTCGTACAGCGTAGCATATTACCTCCATTGCGCCTTCGACGATTCCATATCAACGTTCAAAATTAACCATAGAGAGACTTGCATTCAATGGTTTGTGAATGAGTTGGAGGAATTTGGCACATTCCGTACAAGCATATTTCACAAGTATTGTACCCATAGAACCGCTCAATTGCAATCAGCTTAACGAATTTAGTTAATCAGCGGTATGTCACATTTGCGAAACACCGTTTACGCTCGAAGACGTCAAACATCGTGATCACAGTCATTCCAGTGGAAAGTACCGTAGTGATGCTCACCGAGGCTGCAATGTAAATTATCAGAACGCACATACTATCCCGGTGATATTCCATAATCTGTCAGGTCACGGTTCGCATTTTCTGATTCAAGCATTGACCACGACTGTTAAGGGTACTATTCAGCTTCTACCCGTTAGTAAAGAAAAGTATACTACGTTTACAAAATTTGTTAACGGAACGGACCTACAGTTAGGATTTATAGATTCGTATCGTTTTATCCCCAGCAGCCTTGAAAAATTGGCAACGTATTTGAATGATAACCAAAAGACAACCAAACGTAAATTTTGCACTAGCTTCGACAAACTTTAGTTATTAACCAGGAAAGGTGTTTTCCCGTATGAGTCCATGGACGATTGGGAGAAGCTTGAGAACGTTCAGTTACTGCCCAAGGAGAAATTCTATTCAAAATTGAACAATCAAGATATTTCGGATGAAGATTACGGGCACGCATGTAAAGTTTGGCACGCTTCCAGAATTAAAACGTTAGGAGAGTACTCAGACTTATATTTGCAAACTGAGGTTTTTCTATTGGCAGATGTTTTCGAAAACTTGCGGCAGAGTTGTGGGCAACGTACAACCTGGACCCGTTACATTATTACACCGCACCCGTGCTCTCGTTTGACGCAATGCTAAAGTGTACCGACATCGGGCTAGAGCTTCTCACCGACGTAGATATGACTATGTTCATAGAAGAAGGAATTCGAGGTGGTGTATCCCAATGCTCTAATCAGTATGCAAAAGCAAATAACAGGTAGATGGTAGATGCTTCTGATCTTGAGCTAGAGGAGTTGTACCTTATGTACTTCGACGTCAACAACTTGTACGGTGCTGCCATGAGCTTTGCTCTACCGTACAATTCCTTTGAATGGATCTCGAATTTCGAGCAATTTGATGTTTTCACCATCCCGAACGAAGCCGAGTTTGGCTACGTATTAGAGGTAGACATGGAATATCCCGAGGAACTGTACGAAATGTACGAGGGAGCCGCCACTCAGCCCGCAGCACTGCATACCTCCGACCTCAAGTAGCAAGCAACCGAAATTGATGACTGCGCTACTCTTCAAGCGAAACTACGTTATTCATTATCACGTTTTGAAACAATGTTTGGAGTGAGGTTTGAGTTAAAATTGATCGAGTTCTCAAGCTCAGACAAACAGCGTGGCTTGAAAAATACATAGATTTAAATACAGGTTTGAGAAAAAAATCAAACAATGAATTCGAGAAAAATTTTTATGAATTAATGAATAACACTGTTTTTGGTAAGACAATGGAGAACGTTCGTAAATACAGAGATGTGAGATTGATTACAAAATGGGGTAGAGGGTATGGTGCTAGAGCTACTATAGCCAAACCAAATTTCCACAACTGTACATTCTTTGATGAAAATATGATGATAATTGAAATGCGTGGAACGGGAGTCAAACTCAACAAACCATTGTATGCAGGATTCTCCATTTTAGATCTTTCAGAATCCTTTATTTACGATTCCCATTATAATTATGTTGAAACGAAATTTGGACATCAGGCAAAATTGATGTATACCGACACGGATAGTTTATTATACCACTTCACCGTCCCCGATATTCACGAATGCATGAAACAGGACTCGGACAAATTTGATACTTCCGATTATCCACCCGATAATGTTTACGGAATGCCTTAAGTTAGCAAAAAAGTCCTCGGTTTGATGAAAGACGAGTGTAACGGAAAAATGATGACAGAATTTATTGGCTTGAAGGCGCAATTGTATTAGTTTAGAGTGATGGGTAAGGATGAGGACTAAAACCGAGCTAAGTGTGTGAAAGGATCGCTACTTGAAAATATAACTTTCAATGATTATTTGAAGTGTGCTTTGAAACACAAAAATTTAGTCGATCATCAGAGTGTGATACCGAGTTGGGTCTATACCATAAAACAGAAAAAGGTAGCACTAAGCTGGAGCGACGAGAAGCGGATCGTATTTACAAACGCGACCGAAACGCTGCCGTGGGGCTACAAGCCTGCAGTTAGACTGGGCGTTGGTGTGAATTGTATCTTCAAGGTGTAAAAATAAAGGCATATGTCTAAAAAAGAATCTCGTCTATTTGATGTGACAGATCAGATTCATTCATCCAACTGTTGCATGTATTGTCAAAATCTAACCACTTGACGTATCATTTTTTTCGACGCTTCTTAAGCACCTTCTCCGCGAGATAGATGTCAGGATGTTCAACCTTAAGGAGCTCCTGTTCGTAGACACCATCAGCGATGGGTTGATCTTGATAGTTTTTGAGCTTGTACGTCACAGGATAAGTATTTTCCAATCGACTTATCGTGAATATTTCAGTCGTCCAATTGGAAGTGTAACCCTTGTCAAAGACGTTCTTGAATTTGCTGATTCGAACTTTGTCACCAGTGTTGAACTTCACCAGTTTGGTAGGTTTCGCTCGGAGCTTTCCGTACGCCTGATGTAATAATTGTCTTTTGTTCGCAACGGTGACATCCGATGGTTTCATTTGTATGGTTCGGTGATTGGCGTTGTTGTAACTGAAACCAAATCAGATGAGATATCGAACCACTTGTGGCTTCCTTGCATACTGAACCCTTTCCACATTTGACTTTTGAGCGTGCGATTGAAGCGTTCGCAGATCGATGCCTTCTAATTACTGTATGTAGAGTGAAGTTTGATTCCATAGCGTGAAATAAGAGATTCAAATTTTGAATTGTGGAATCCCGTTTCTGTATCGAGATGTAATTTCATCGGTACCCGTGCGTGTACAAGCACAGATTCCATTGCCTCCGTAACATCATCTCCAGACTTGCTCTTTATGGGTATAGCTCACGCGTACTTTGAAAAGATATCAATAACTGTGAACATGTACTTGTAGCCTTTGTTATGTCCAGCGAATGACATTATCTCAACAAGATCCGCCTGCCAGGTCCTGTCGATGCTGCGAACGTCTACACGTCGACGCGGGTAAATATGGCGTGCAGGCTTAGGCAGTTCCGTTAACAGTACCTGCTTTTTCTCGGTCATATTTCAACGATCTCAGTCTGGTGTCCAATTGAGAAATGATTTCAGCGGTTCAAATCGACAAGTCTCTGCCTGTTTCAAAGTCTGTGTAGAAGGTATCCAAGGCTTTCTCCGTGGTGATCTCCAAAGCTTTGATCATTTGATTGAGGTTGTCGATTTGTTTTTGCAGCACGCTGAATTTTCGTCTCAAGGTTTTTAAAGTTACAGCATTGTTCGGCTCGGCGGGATCTGCGACATTGCACAGTCTCTTGTTCCGTATATCGTAATGCCCGTCCGCTGTTATTTGAAATCCGACACCCGGAGGACCGCGAGTGCTCGCAGCAGTATTTTTTTGCAGATGCCGTCCAAACACGTCGACGCTCATTTCGGTAATGAATGCAAAAACGATGGGATTTGCTTAATAAATGATTCCTGCTTCGTGTAGTTCTTGGATATTAGAGATTGTTTCGATATTGTGACTCGGATTTTCCGCTGCCTGAGATGCCAGGAGTAAACGGAGACGCTCCACTAACACGTTTGCATCATCCCAGAAAACGTATTACGTTTCAACACCTCGTTGAGTGATCATAGCTTGCGGAAGTAGACCTTTACCCTGTCGCCGAGGTGATGTGGTTTAATCCGTCAATTTGGTAATGACATGTTTGAATTAGTAACTGTTATCGTTTTGAACAACCCCATTGGATGAGTAATACTTTCTATACGCGTTCGTTGCAAGAATTATGTTTTTCACATTTTCACGATCTCCGGCGCTTACATAAGAACCGTGAGGCTTCTTGTCCAATATAAGTTGCAACAAACCCTTCGTTTTCGGGTGAAGCGTATCGCCAATACGGATGTAGTCGCTCTCAAAAGACATCAACAAATCACCAATAATTACTCCGTTTGAGAGGTTGCCTACACAGTACACGTTGTCCAATTCACTTTTCGTCTTTGTATCTCTCATCAATGCGAAATACACATCCTTGATTTTCTCGGCCGGTGTTTCTATGATTGTTTCATATCCTCCCGAAGCAAAGAAACCGTCCATTTCAGAGACGGTTTCATTTTTCGTTTCATCTTTCATCTGCTTTATTTCTTCTTTAATTTCTTCCACCTCTTGTTTCACAGGTTTAGTATCTTTTTTAACATTTACTAGTTCTGGCAACGGAGTCACTACTGGATTAAAAAAGTCACTCAATTTCTGAGCCGTAGATTCCTTGCCCGACCTGAGCAATCTGTGTTTTCGGCGGATCGCAGCACTTGCTTGAGCAATCTGATGTAGAACATCTATTTGCTTGGAAACTTCAGAGCTCTGCATGTTGAAGCAACTGAGTTTGCAACGCTACTGCGTCTCTTGCTCAAAAACGTTAGATTTTATTTCTTTACCAGGCTAACGAAAGAATCAAATACCCTCTTGTATCGACTTTCGTTAAGCTCACTGTCTTTGGCGATCACCAGAAACCCGTACTTCTCACCGTTCCAGCATGCGGAGCACACACTTTTGAACTCTGTGTAAGACATATCTGTGTTCACATGGTCGTTGTATACGTGTCTAAGGTTTAAATCGTCTTGTTTGAACAACACACGTAAGTTTACGTTGTCGCGCACGAGATTTTAGGAAATACGCGCGTACGTCTGACAGAGATAGAAACAGTCAACGTCGCAATGTCTACCCATGCATGAGTAGGCTCTAATATTGTCCTGCTTCTCACACGTTACATCGTCAGATATGATTATTGAGTTGGACCGTGCTTCTTCTGGTGTAATCACATGGTCACGCTCGGTAAACGCAAGATACTTCATATTTCCAACATTTTTCAACAATTGCTTCAAAAATTGATATTTCGTTTGGTTGGGAGATTTTGAGTAAATATAGATATTTTCAAATCTGAGTCCGTTTAGATGAGTTATACGTGTGAGCAACGCATTGGTTTTACCACAATGCGACGACCCACAGAATATCGCACGTACACTGTTCGGGAGTAATTCACCGTGCCGGTTGTGCCTTTTGACATTTTGCTCCGATAGTTAGTCAAAATTCATCACGGGAAGCTTAGTGGGTTGTTACTCAAACCGCATTTCGGACATGATTGATCGGATTTTGCTATAAATATCCCACTTCGAAGCACTTTTCTT
The DNA here is from genome assembly GCF_021155775.2 of Neodiprion pinetum. Taxonomy (NCBI): domain Eukaryota; kingdom Metazoa; phylum Arthropoda; class Insecta; order Hymenoptera; family Diprionidae; genus Neodiprion; species Neodiprion pinetum. Next base: position 15,280,106 of record NC_060238.1, on the reverse strand, counting down.
CAATCAACGCACGAACATGATCGCATACAGAGATGAACGAAGGAGCGGGTAGCATTATCGTGGCAAGGGTCTGGTGAATAGAATCATCAACAGCCTTCGAGTCGAATTGCATGTACCTGGTTATCAGTACTGTGGGCCTGGTACAAAATTAACAAAGAGACTCGCGCAGGGTAAATCGGGAATCAATCTTCTCGACGCAGCTTGCAAGGACCACGACATTGCTGACTCGCAGAATCGTGAAAATCTCGAAGTTAGGAACGAGGCTGATAGGGTGATGGCTGAGAAAGCTTGAAAACGGGTTCTCGCAAAAGACGCAAATTCCGGTGAGAAAGCAGCGGCTTGGGCAATAGTTAATACAATGGAAGTGAAATCAAAACTCGGAATGTGAATTCCAAAATTGACAAATGTGACCTTCAGAAAAATTACAAATGTTACAAAGCGTTCTATGGTTCTAAGCAACGATGCAAAAGTAGCTATCGAATCTACGTTAAAGGGGGCTGAAAACGCCGTTCGAAAAGCGGGTGGTGAATGTCAAGTGCGAACACTTTGCGTCCTACCAGTACCTTCAAAAGTCTCTTAGTGATACAGGCGCGTTAGCCGGTGAAACGGCAGGTATAGCAAAAGCTGTGAACGATGCAAGTGCTGCTAAACGAGAACTTGGGGAGAGCAAACGACACAACAAAACTATGGAAGCTATTGCGTTGGGCAAAGGGTTCCATATGAAACCGTACAAAACAGGTCTTGGTTTCCATCTTTCAAAACACTAGATGCGATTTAACCACGTCGAGCGTTTACTGATTGGGACTTGTTCAAATATGATGAAATCTTTCAGGTTCCGCACCTCCGCGGTAGTTTCATGCGAAACGAAATGCCCAAAAACGGTCCACGAAAATCGAGTCGACTATAATCAACCTTGACGACAAAAACGGTCTGGGAACACACTGGGTTGCATACAAGAAACGCGACAATAATATTGATTACTTTGACAGTTTCAGCAACCTTCATCCACCCTCAGACCTGAGAAAATACCTCGACGTTGGTAGTGTTGTATACAATCACGAAAGGTACCAGGATTATGATACGTTTGAATGCGGACACTTGTGTTTGAAATTTCTGAGAGATGAGCTATATAAACATGGTGCATGATTCATCAAAGTCATTCTATCACTTGCAGTCATGGATGATTCGTTAACGTTAACTATTTCGGAAACGTCTTCGATTCTCGAGACACAATATTTCCCACTGATCGAACTTGCTCCTGATGAAAGTTATGCTCTTGGCTAGGTAGAATTGTTATCCTTTAATTCGATATCCAACATTGATGTTGGTGACAATAATATTTACGTAGCTGATGAAGTGATCACCATACCTACCGGCAGCTACGAGATCGAGGACATGGAGAAGTATCTTCAAAACGTGCTAAGAAATACAGATATTGGGCTCAGCATCAAACCCAACAATAATACATTACGCAGCGAAATCACATGAAACTACACGATTAACTTTGAGCCAAGTGATTTCATTGCTTAACTTTTCGAATTCACACCACGTGTATTGGAGGTACATAAAATTCATAAATCAGACGTGCCTGTAACTATGCTCAAGGTCAACGCGTTGTGAGTTGAGTGCGGCATTATAACGGGCGCCTACGTCAATGGACATAAAGTACACACCATTCACGAGTTTTTTCCGACTGTCCCACAAGGATATAAGATCGTAAAAGTACCGTTGCACGTCATTCACCTTCCAATCACCGTCAGGACCATAGATCACGTTCAGCTCCGGTTCGTGAATCAAGACGGTTAATTTTCGTAGGGAGGTTATCACTGTGAGACTACATATCAAATCGCAATAAACGATGGGAATTGTACATAACAGACTGTCAAAGAGTAGGTATATCAGTAAGTCGGCATACCACGATCGAGTCAGTCATGGATAGATTCTCGAACGGTCAACACCTCAAAACGTGGAGTTCCTGGTAGCTCTGGGTCTGAAACTGACACCTTTTGGAAAAGGAATTTCCTACAACTAAAAATCCAATCTTGCTGTTTTATCATCCACTACGTATCATGGAGGAAGAAATCCTCAACATTCAAATACCAGTCGTCTTTGACGAATCCGTTGCGCATTACGAGATTCACGCTCACAAAACTTACGCCTTGTCAACTTTCAACAACAGCGATAAAATTGGAATCACCGTTCAGCATCAGGATTTATGCGTATTACCCAGCAAAAGTTTGGTACATATCCATGGACGACTCCACAAACCTGATGGTACAGCTACTGTAAACAAACAGCTCGTGAACAACGTGATCTGTCTTTTGTTTGAAGAAATTCGCTACGTAATTGATGCAGTTGAGATTGATAGAAGCAAGACCGTTGGCTTGACAAGTCTCATGAAGGGTTACGCTTCCCTGCACCCTGGTCAGACTTGGCTGATGGCGAACGTTGGATGGCTTAATGTAGAAGAGAACATAAAATTAACCGATGCCAAGGGTAATTTTGACGTGCTGATACCGCTCAGCTTGATATTGGGTTTCACTGAAGACTACCGCAAGATTATTGTCAACGCTGAACATGTGTTAATTTTGACGAGATCAAAAACTGATGTCAACGCAATCATGCAGACTCAAGAGGAGGAATTCAAAATCATGATTATTACAGCGGAATGGCTCATACCGTATTTGCAACTCGCGGATCAGAAAAAAGTTGACCTACTAAATTTCATTCCGAAAAATCCGCCTATCTCGATGAGCTTCCGCAGTTGGGAATTGTACGAATATCCCTTGCTTTCCACAACATCAAAACACGTTTCGACTGTGAAAACTTCCACTCAGCTTGAAAAACCGTACGTTAATTAGGTACGTTAATTACGTTTTCTGAACAAGTCGAAAGAACAAGACCGGCAAGAATGCAAGTCATTTCGTTCATTGCAATATCACGGACGTCAAGCTATTTTTAAACTCTCAATCTTATCTGTAAGGTAACTTGAACCTCAACATTAGTCGTAATCTGTACACGCTCCTGTACGAGATGTACGCAAACTTCCAAGCTACCTACTACGACAAGAACTTTGAGCCGTTGTTGACAAAGAGTGAATTCCTTCGAGACGTCCCCTTATTCATTATCGACTATTCAAAACAAAACGAATCTTTGATGTACGGACCTGTCGACATCCGTCTTGAATTCGAAGCTCAAGCCAACCTTCTCGCTAAAACATCGGCGTATTGCTTGATTGTTCGGGATCGTTATGTTGAATACCATCCCACTCAGTAGTGGGGTGGCAAAGGTGGTATAAAAGCTGGCCCGTTTCTACTATCTCGCACAATTCAAAGATGTAGCTCATCGTTGACATACAAGGCCTTTGGAGACCTCTCAACGATACCTTTACATCGAAAGAATTGGCTACAATTTCAATCTACTTGGAAGCATCTCCATGAATGTATTTCTTCAAGCCACCTCACGAATGGGATTGTCTGGACGTCAAATACAAAAGCTAAAATTCCTGGTGAGAACGCGATTTCTACGGTTTACCTCGGAGCTGTGGAACCCTACCGTTCGAGGAAGTTGAGTGAACCATTGAAGAAAGGCTGTGCAAAGCTGAAACTGTGTACGTAAAAGGGGAAGAAAAACGAGATTGGTTGCTTCATATTGTCCCCAAATTTCAAATTATCGATATGCTGGACTTTGGCTGTCCGTCGCTGCAAACCTTGCAAAAAACTTCAGCTGTGTCTCCAAGATGTGACGTGCATAAAATATACAACGCAACCTGTGAAGCACAAAACGTTTCGTTACTTCAGAATTGGCTACAAAATCGACATACTGTTTGGACGGCGAGGGTGTACGATTTGTGTTACTGCGCAGAAGCACCTACAAAAACGGTCGTGCACTCCTTACGAATATATTATTCTGGTTACGATGCTGTTGAACAAAATTATTGTACTATCGTTGTGAAGTAATTGTCAACTGTAACCTAAAAATTGTACTCAATAAAATTGTTTTCTAAAGAATACTCATGAATTAATTTTGCAGCTCCACCTCAGCTCTTAAGAGAGAATTTTTTCAATACAACGCTTATGTAAGATTCAACCTTGCTCTCCATCTTTGACCGAGCTGTACTCAAACCGAGTTATGTTTTGCACACCTAGAGCGATAGTAACTCAACACCGCAGATCCTTGGCTCTGAATGTATACTACCACAGCTATCGGTCGACCTTGCACTCTGGTCTTGACTGAACCTGTTCAAAATTTATCGTAGAGTTCACATTACAGTTACAAGACAAAAAGAATGTCCCGTGTATGATAACGTATCGACATCCGAGTGAGTAAAAAACAATTTTCAGAACCATAATTTTGGAATGTCACGTGATTGATATCATGGGAAAAGAATGTGGGGTCGTTGACGTTACACATCAGCAATCCTATCGTGGGAAAATAATTTGAGGTGGTTGATGTTACACATCAACATTCCTATCGTGTGAAAAGAATGCGGGACGGGTAACCGATTTCCAGGTCAGTGAAAGAGTTGACGCCCACTGCTGCGCCCTCTACCGTTGGCAGGTGAGCACTACATAGAGACTTTGACCTTCGGTCGGTAAGATTGTCGGCAAAGCAGCACGATTTTGACCATCGACCGATAAAAATTGTCGGTTAAGCAGTGCGATTCTTACCGTCAACCGATACACGGTAAACGATTTTGATCTCCGACCGATATGAATTGTCGGTAAAGCAGTGCGATTTTCATAGTCAACCGATACATGGTAAGGTTGCACATTTTTTGACCTTCAGTCGGTACGGCAGGGCACGTTTTATTTCACGAGAATGGGGGTAACCTCCAAGGGTTTGCGTCTGGGATGCGCGAATAGGCGGCTTGGTCTGTGAAGAAGGTGTTTGTACTCAGGACCCGCCCTGCTGTACTAATGACATGAATTGATTTCTACCCATTTATCTCTCAGATGATGACGGCTTTCAGTCGATTTTTGGAATTTGGATGATGACCGACGACATGATTTTTGTTTCTAAATTTAAATCAATCATTTTTGTTGTTTTTATTTGTTTCCAACGACTTCTTCCGCAATGGAAGTTTCACCTCTACATATTGAGGTTCTGCTTTGAATTGTAAATTTTTTTTCCCTCGTGCATTCTTTTGATGTGTCCGTTTAATTATAATATGAAATTCTTTTCTTATTAATGAATCTGAGTTATTCTGAGGAGGTCCCCCTCTCAGGGTCGAAACTTCAAATATCGTTTTTTTGACTATACTGAGCTTTGACACCAAAAATCCTTCATATAATAATGCGATAAGGTCGAGAAAAACTTCAACACAACTATGTAAGTACTCGGTAGCATGTTGCGTACGACAATTTGCACATCTCGCAGTAAATTTTCTTCCGTGAGCCTTTTGTAGGTGGGGCGAATTTTTGAAAAACATTTTTCACTCAACGATGTTTTGGTATTTGTTAAGCGTTGTCCTGGCTTCTATCCCTGCGCAAGCGCTCGTTGATAAAAGCACCATGAAGCCTTACCGGTTGGAAACTTCGAATGCTGAAGTCTTTCATTCATAGAAACTGCGTGATAGATCGTAGTCAGTATTGCATTCTTGATTTCTCGTTCGTTTCCCTTATTTTTGTAGATAGCGTTCTTATAATACTCTTGAAGTTTCTGGATCGTATTTCAGGGTTCCATGGCCTCTACTACCAAAACTAACACCGCGAGCACGCCAGTTTTTTACAGCATTACGTAAGCTTGTCCCTAACCTCGAAGAGTAAATAAAAAATATTGATCTGGCTGAAAAACGTTCCACTAAAAAATGAGGTAGAAATGTAGGATTGGACAAATATTTTGATCGGTCTACCTTCTGCGAATTCTGAAAAAAACTGTACAACCTTCTTGTTCGCATGATTTACGCATTCTCCTTTTTCAATAGTGACATCTGGGCCGTAGACTTGTAGCTCTTGCAAATGCAGAAATGCCTTGGATTCTCCATCAGACAGCATCGTTCTGTACTGAAGTCCTCATTACTCGGAACATTCCCCAATTTCCACTGCCGCACTCATTTCCATCGCCCCTGATGGACCACTGTGATTCATTTGACATTCTTTTTCATGACCTTCACTCTATATTTCGAATTCCGGGGAATCCGGACCCAAGTCTCGCCTCGACGCTTCGCACATGTGACAGTACTTTAACATGATTTCAAAATCGACAACATATCCTGTGAGGAGATCGATTGCACACCCTACACCATACTGAGACCTATAACCACGAGTCAGCCACGACCCATCAAAGCTCACTGTTATATCTGTTGAGGACTGATTTCTGTTTGGATCTGGTATCCGTGTAACATCCTCATCCTGATTAGTCTTTTTTACTGCACACCTTACATCGTGTAATGCCTTTCCAATGCTCAGAGTTGAACATGTTGAATAGCTTTTTGATATTCGTTGAACAAGCGATTCGAAAACGGACGCATATTCATTAGTATCGAGAACTGCTCTATTGCAGCATACCCTCTACTGATATGAAGAAACACTTTTGCAAATCGCAGATTTGCATCAAAGCATTCTTGATTTTGATCGCTTTCAATCTTCTTTGATGTAAACGTTGAGCATTTTACACACTCTAATCCCGTGTCTTCACATCCGTAACACCGTAATCCCAATTCATTGGCGGAGCCCTAATTTGCATCACCAAGTTGGATCTTCAGAAAATCACTATTGCACTCGCTGCATTGGACTTTACGAATCGAATTTGACAAGGAAAAACGTCTACAACAATATATCTGTTCGCATCATCACAAGTCTCTATTAGTTGTTGGGAGCCGAAGAGTATGTTTTGGAATCTTGCGTTCATTTTGTCCGTACACCATTCTTCACTCGATTTTGCAGGAGCTGTATCCACAAAAGGTGTCACACATCGCTAGCCTCGTCTTTTTCTACATCTTACTTACCAAGTCGGCATGAAGCTCAGATTTTCTACACTTCGGCATTTTCACGTGGGCGCTTCATTATGCATTATCACTGATAGATTCATATTGTGACGCATGGCTTCATTGTATATCTCGGAAGACAAGGTCAGGTCGTTGCCTAAACGTAAACAAAAAATACCATAGCAGGGATCCCGTGCGATCGGGAAAATTCCAAGAAGTCAATTCTATTATGTGTTTCTATTCTTTCATAACATCAAAAAGTAAACAGAAGTAAATAATTCGATTGACGAGGCTTTTCGGTTTATTTATCCTCAATTTTCACTACCCATCTAATTTCAAATCATATCTCCTTCAACAAATTTGACTCTTGGGGTTGCCGATTTTTTCACATATTTTTGGAAGTGTTTCGCACAATTAAGCTCATGGGATTAACGATATCTCGAATACTTCAAAAATCAGAATGTGAAAAGCTGCGAAAATAACTTTTTGAGTAAATATTATTCTTGGATATGAAGGTCAGTATGAAACAGTTTTTTTTGTCAACGTTTTAGCCCGGATGGGGGTCTTTCTGAGAACAATTATATCTAAGAACATCTGTCATGAACAGAAAATCATGTAATACAAGTTAGTTATTAAAATTTGATATGTGAGAGGCTTATGTGATAAGCAAGGCTAATTGTGCTGATATAATTAAAGGAGAATCTCCTGATGATGACATCGAACTTTCAATTTCGTTACTTTTAGTTACATTTTCAATTATAATTCTTGTTTTTGTTGTATCAAAACTGAAAATAATTCCCAATAGCATAAAAAGTATATAAATACCATCTTTAAGTGTCTTTCGAATCATTTATAACCCTTTTAAATCACTTTAGGCGGGATATATCTTAATTACCTATAATATTCTTTATTTTTATGTCTTGCAAGAAAACATTTTCGGTAGAATAAAATTTTTCACGTATTTTTTTACACAAAAAAAAAAAATATAAACATATTTAATTGCAAGATTCATGGAAAAAATGAGTTTTCAATTTTTTTGATATTGTTGCACCACTTCAAAACATTCAAAAAAGTCCTAAGTATGGAGGAGTATGGAAGACATTTTCTGACAAAATTTAGTGAGTGACACCTTTCAAAAAGGCTAAAAAAATGAAAATTCAATTTCCTTTTTTTCGCTAAAAATTGATTTTTCGTTTAAGAATCATGATCACATTTTTTTTTTATGTCTTAGTCTCCTAAGAATTAGGAAAAAAATCGTCATTGATAAATTTTGAATTTTACTATAAAAATAAAAATAATATCTAGAAAACAGGTTTTTTTGAAAATCTCGAAAACCGTTTGGGTTGAAGAGCTAAAAATTTAGGTGAATTATTTTTCTTCGACACCAAAGCGATCCTTCAAGTGTGAATCAAAAAAACCGCGGGGGCAGATTTCCCATATTAACCCGGCTATACCCTCTCAACTAAACGTTCGGGGGGGGGGGGGGGGGGGGGGGGGGTATTTTATATGTAGAAAATGTGTATCAAGTTTGAAATGAATCGGTCAAGTAGTTTCTAAATGGCAGTGAACACGGACTTTGAAAAAGTAGTTTTGAGAAAAAATCAAAAGCGCACGATCGAACGTACAATGACAAACTGACGCTCGTCTCCCGTTTTAAAATATTGTGCAGTGTAAAGTATATACATACAAATATAAAATATGTCTTTATGGCTTCAATTACCTGTCTTTACTAAATAGAATATTCTCGAAACAGGATAATGAACCAGAACGATAGAAGTGAATAAGCTGTATACCAGCTGTCAGAGCTATAGTCTTGAAGGGCAGGAGACTAACTAGACAATAATTTCAAGAGTTTTGCTCAGATCTACTTAAAATTATGGGAATATATTTTTGAAATGTTTAATAATAAGATAATTTAAAAAAAAAATTCCATTTTTCGAAAGTGCGAAACCTTACCCCCCCCCCCCCCCCCTAACAGAATGTTCTCTAAATATAATATCCAAATTGTCGATAAAAATGCACATGATTTATCGTTTGTGTTTGACTCTAGCAAAGATCTGTTACCCTTGGATAAGCGCTCTTGTGTAGTCTACAAAATTCCTTGCATCCAATGCGACATATCGTACATAGGTCAAACAAGTAGGTAGTTACATACGAGAATAATTGAACATGAACGCTCAATGTAAATCAAAGTGCATTGAATATCTGTCGCAGTTACGGCAAAGGTCCTCTAAGGGACAAACCAATCCTGTGCTCAGTCTTTCAAGCTCAGTACCATAACTCTTGTGCGGAAAGACTCCCCAAATGTGAGAATGGGGGTTATGCAAGATGTTGTGGCTCTTGCCCATCATCTCCAGGTGTCGACGCGGCCTCGGTGGCGTCGTGTCATGGTCGTTCCTGTATAACTAAAGAAGTCTCAAACAATATCCTCTCTAAATTCTTCGATGAATTCCAAACGGAACAAGAAGAGCCTAATGCAGCTTTGAAGGAACTGGCGAACGAGCAAACTCGTCTTCGAGCGTCAGTCGAACTATCATAAGCCGCGGTGACCGCCCGGCTAGAAAAATCTGATAAACGGGTTGACTCTATAGAGGCAGGACTTGTTGATCTGCAAGCTGAGATTGCTGAGATACGTCATACAGGGTTCTCCGAGGATAGTATTGTTACAAAGGGTGAAATCACCCGTTTTGCCCCCTCTTTAATGATCTAGTAGTCATCATAGATAAAAGACGTTTATAAACCTCTTATGTCTTTCAAAAGAATAAGGTTGCTGCGTCAACCAACATTATTGTAAAAACAGTTTTGTTTCAGACTTCAAACGAGAAACACACATTACGCAATTAAAGCATTTTCACAGCATTATATTCACGTTTTTGATTTTCACTTGATAATTAAACTCGCGGATCCATATCTTATTTTCCGTAACGTCAAAGAACGTTACATTGGTGTCAGAAGCGGGATCTTGAGTTTCTTTTCAATCGAGTCAATTCAGTGCGCGAACTTTAACTATGAGAAATAGTCGTAAGACACGCTCTCGTCGAATGGAAAGTGGCGGAGAAATACCTTTCATTATGGAAAATCCGCGGGTCCCCGAGACAATCTCATCACCTTCAGTGGACCCTCTTCCAATTCCTCCGGCGGTCTCTCAGATTGATCTGCTGAAGATCATGTCCCAACAACAAGAAGCCGCTGAACGTCAACAACAGCAACTTCTCCAGCTGCTTCTTGATCAACAAGAGCAGCGAAAAAGAGAACAAGAACAACGAGAAAGGGAACTTGCCTCTCAGTTGGAGCAGCGGAGAAAAGAACAAGAACAACAAGAAAGGGAACTTGCCTCTCAGTTGGAGCAGCGAAAAAGAGAACAAGAACAACGAGAAAGGGAAATTGCCTCTCAGTTGGAGCAGCGGAGGCTTGATGGAGAAGCTCAAGAACGATCCGAGACCAGTCTTCATGAACTGTTCCGGACGACTGTGGCAGCTCTTCAGGCTGTCCATCAGGTGAACGGCTCAGGAGAACCGGCCGTCACCCCTCGAGGTTCCAGAGTCGTTACTCCGCTTCCCTCTCCTGTTTCCTCTCCTGTTCCCGTTCCCGCTGTTCGGCAGGTCCAACATCCAGGACGGTTCCAGGATGTTCGAGACTCAAGGTCTGTGCCTTTTATTAGGGGAATAGATGAATCCCCAATTTGTAGAACAATAGTAAATAATGAGGTTGGCTTTTCCGAGCCTCTGCCTCAGGTTCAACCTCGTTATTCTCATTTAAGTCAATTAAATAATTCAAGATTTCCTGGGGCTGCTTCTCAAATTAACGAGAAACCCTTTTATCCTATGAAACCGGCAATTTTTGATGAAAAGATTCCATGGGCAGATTATGAACGTCAATTTAACACAATTGCAAAGCATAATCAGTGGGACTCCGCCATGAGGGCCCACAGCCTTGCCTCGTCTTCGGACAATGGCTTTGAATGTTTTAACGGCATTGTCTAAGGAAGAAATTTCCGATTACGAAAAACTTAGCTCCTCGCTTGAATTGAGATACGGAAATGACCATCTAACAAAATTGTACACAGCTCAATTATAGACTAGAAGACAAGGACGAGACGAAGACCTCGCGTCATTTAGCCAAGATATTGAACGGCTTTCTCGTGTAGCTTTGCCAGACCACGAGCCGTCTCGTAATTTATTAGCGACACAAGCTTTCTTAAACGCAATTAGTGATCCAGAAATTAAAATAGCCGTTGGGACATCGGGTCTCAAAACAATATTTTGGGTTGAGCAAGCTTCGTCGGATGAAGGTGTCCAAAAACACCTCAGAAAGACGAAGTTTTGAGCACTCGGAGGAGTCAAAGCCTAGAAATTATAGAGATAAAAATAACAATAATAATTTTAAACAGAGAAATCGTGGTTCTTTTCAAGACCAGAAAAACAAACGTGGAATTAAGAACGCCGTCATGACAAATAGAACCGGTTTGACTTGTATATTTTCTAAAAAAACAGGACATGACGCCAACCATTGTTTTCTAATTAGAAAAGTCAGTGGAAAACCGATGCAGAGTTCGAATCCAAACTCTTATAACTGGCGTAAGAAAGATACAGAAATAGGGGAAGCAAATCCTCAGTCGAGTTCTTCAACAGGAACTCGTCCAAAAAACTAATTTCAGATGATTTGTCGGGGCGAAAATCATCGCAGATTGCTAAGAGTGCAAGCCCTCTTAGAGAACAGTTTTTAATTAGAAGTCTACGACAGTCTGGTCTTTACGCGCGCGGTACTGTAAATGGCGTCAATTGTCTATGGGTAATAGACACCGGCGCGGAAGTAACCGTAGTTCGATCGGATCTCTTTAAATCCGATGACAAGATCGTTCCTTCTTTATCTCTGCGAATAGCCACTAGAGAGACGACCCCGGTTTTGAGACAGGTTACTGTCCAAATTAACCTTTTTGGGTGTATCGACTCTCCACATAAGGTTTTTATAGCAGATATAGAGGATAAAGGTATTTTGGGAATAGACTTTCTTACAGCTCACAACTGTGTTATCTCGACTAAGAGAAATTCACTAGCTTCAAACAATCGCGAAATAACTCTTTGTACAAATAGAAATGGAATTTATTGGACTCCTCCTAGAATTCGGGAAATAGAACTTTCAGAGGATGATTTGCAACATTTCCCTTCACATTTACAGAGCCATGTTGAGAAATCTTCGATTTCGTTAAATTCAGCTCAGGTAGAATCGTTTGAATCTCTTTTGCTATAATTTATAAATTCTTTCGCCAACGATAGTGGTGATAACGGCCGATGTACTTCTGTCAAGCACAAGATCGACGTCGGAGAGAGTTCACCAATCAAACCAGCTCCTCGAAGACTCGCTCTCAACGCCCGAGAAGAGGTGAAGAAGCTTGTGGAAGACATGCTAATGAACGATGTGATTGAACCATCGTCTAGTCCCTGGGCTTCACCAATCGTCCTTGTTAACAAAAAGGACGGATCCAAACGATTTTGTATCGATTACAGGAAGCTGAACGATATAACGAAGAAAGATTCTTACCCTGTACCCAGAATCGACGAGACACTTGACCTGATAGCTGGTGCAACTTGGTTCAGCACCATAGATCTTCAGAGCGGATACTGGCAGGTCGAAATGGATCCTCTAGATAAAGAAAAAACAGCTTTTGTTACGGGTTTAGGAGGATTATGGCAGTTCAAGGTTATGCCGTTTGGTTTGAGTAATGCCCCAGCTACCTTTGAACGAATGATGGAAGCTGTTCTCCATGGGCTCACTGGCAAAATATGCCTCGTTTATTTAGACGATATAATCGTTTTTGGCAAGAACTTTGAAGAAGAAGTTCAAAATCTCAGACAAGTTTTCGCTAGGCTAAAGCAAGCAGGCCTGAAAATGAGCCCGAAAAAATGCCATCTGTTCCAGAAAAAAGTAGGCTTCCTCGGACATATCGTCTCAGCACAAGGTGTGAAGACCGACCCATCCAAAATAGAGGAGGTTTCTTCTTGGCCGACACCTAAGAATAAAGAATAAATTCAAAGCTTTTCAGGCCTTTGTACGTATTACAGAAGATTTGTAAAAGGTTTCGCTAGCTAAACCTCTCCATCACTTGACCGGAATCAAGATTCCTTTTGACTGGACCCCGAAATGCGAAGAGGCTTTCAAGAAATGGAAAGAAAATCTTATTTCTTCGCCGATTTTAGCTCATCCAGAGGTCGAACTTCCTTTTATTTCAGATACGGATACCTCTCTTTCAGGAATAGGCGGGGTTCTGTCACAAATTCAGGGAGGTCAGGAGAGAGTGATAAGCTATTCCAGCAGAGTTTTGAGTGTAACTGAGAGGAATTATTGTGTCACTCGCAGAGAACTCTTAGCTGTTGTTAAGACCGTAGTACATTTTCACCATTATCTGTACCGTAGGAGATTTTTGATACGTACAGATCATGCTTCTCTCAGGTGGCTACTTTCGTTCAAATCTCCCGAAGGCCAGGTAGCTAGATGGATAGAAAGGCTCGGTCAGTACGATTTTGACATTCGTCATCGACCAGGAATTCATCATGGAAACGCCGATGCTCTCTCTCGGAGACCCTGCGAGGAAATGCCAGAGTGTAAACAGTATGCACGATTAGAGAAAAACCGTGACCCCTCTCTTAAAATACGGAAGATTTCTCTCGGAAATTACCAGGAGGAATGGAGAAAATCGCAACAAGAGGACGACACTTTGACTCAAGTGAAGTCTTGGAAAGAAGCGGAAACTTGCCCAGACTGGCAGGATATATCTTTAGCCGCGCCAGATTTGAAAATTTATTGGGCTCAATGGTACTCTATCCTTTTGATTGATGGAATTTTATACCGAAAATGGGAATTTGCAGACTTGAAAGAAATCAGGTGGCAACTTTTGGTTCCCAGAACACGAGTTCCGGAGATTCTTGCTCTTTATCATGATTCTCCTGCAGGCGGACACTTCGCTTCAAATCAAACTCTGGGCAGAATTCGCAACTTCCACTTTTGGCCACGTTGCCGGATGGACGCTGAAGATTGGTGTCGAAAATGTCGAATCTGCACGGCAATGAAAGGACCTCGAGCGAAAGGACAAAGCTCTCTTCAAATTTACAACGTGGGAGCTCCATTTGGAAGGATAGCGATGGACATTCTCGGACCTCTCCCGATAACCCATTCTGGAAATAAATATGCCTTGTTTGTTGCTGATTATTTTACTAAGTGGCCTGAAGTGGTTCCTCTCGCTAATCAAGAAGCCTCCACTGTAGCACAGGCATTCGTTGAAGAGTTTATTTGTAGACACGGAGTTCCTCTAGAACTTCATAATGATCAAGGTCGAAATTTTGAGTCAACCTTCATGAAAGAGGTTACTCAGATTTTAGGGGTTAGAAAAATTCGTACGACTCCTTTGCATCCGTAATCTGACGGCATGATAGAGCGTCTGAATCGAACCTTGCTACAGTATTTGTCGTCCTTCGTAGAGCAGAATCAGAGGGACTAGGACTCCTGGATCCCTTTCTTCCTCCTATCTTACAGATCTGCGATCCATGAGACGACGAAGCAGACGCCAGCCCTCATGCTTACTGGAAGAAATCTTCGACTTCCGTCAGATTGAGAGAAAGGCCCTGTTCCTGTGCAAAGACAGCATCAAACAGATTATGCCTTTTTATTACAACAACGTTTAGAAGAAATTCATCACTTTGCTAGGAGTAGAATTTCTATGGCTTCAGATAAATTAAAAACTCGTTCTGATATTCGAGCCAGAGATTTGAAATTTAATCCTGGAGATTCTGTCTGGCTCTTTCAACCCCGAAGACAGAAAGGACGATGTCCAAAACTACAAAGAAATTGGGAAGGCCCTTACTTAGTGGTTAACCGGATAAATGATGGTGTTTATAGAATCCGAAGATCTCCTCATTCGCGTCAAAAAGTGATTCACTTCGATCGTCTTGCTCCATTTGAAGAAGATCAACCTGGAACAGTCTCTCCAAGACCAGGAACATCCTTCGAGGTTAGTTCTTCAAACAAACACCCTTGACGACTGTGATCGACTTGACCTTCTTTACAGTTGGTCATCGATTGGGAGAAGAATTTGCCTTTTGGAATTCATTTGAGTAAAACTCGACCGCTTACGATTATTATTGAAGGAAATATCGGATGCGGAAAAACAACTTTCACCAAGAGGTTTTTAGCAGATCGCCAGGTCTGTACACTTTTAGAACCTCTTGAGGAATATCGAGATGTAGCTGGAATTAATCTTCTAGATTTGATGTATCAGGACCCAGATCGTTATTGCTATTATTTTCAGCATTTCGCTCAAATGGTTATGTTAGATAGACATCTTCAGACAACTTCATTGCCTGTAAAGGTGATGGAAAGATCGATATTCAGTAGCAATTGTTTTGTAGAAGCTCGTCGAAGGTTAGGTAATTTTCGCGACTTCGAATCTCATTTATTAATGAAAAATTTCGATCTCCTCATTCGCTCGTCTGAGCTCAGAGTAGATTTGATTGTTTATTCGCGAGTTTTCCCAGAAACTTCTTTTGCTCGAGTTAGTTCCCGTTATTGTGAGGAGGAATCGAGCATTTCTTTAGAGCTACGCAGAACTATTCATGAGGTTCATGAAGATTGGCTAGTAAAACAAACCTTTTCTTATTCATCGGCTCCTGTCTTGGTTATAAATGCAGAAGCTACGGCCGATCAAGTTTTTAAAGATTTTTGTACTTCCTTGACATGCGGATAGCATATAGTCAACCTATACTTGCTTCATTAAGGGATACACTTGATTAAGTAAAAGACATAAAAAAAATAATAATATAGATTTTATTTATTGAAAAAACATAAAGATTGTGAAAGGTTATGTTTTAAAAATTCATTTTCTTGCAATCGATATTTTGCGTAGCTGGTCTCCATTTTGTAGGTGCGAGGCGAGATGACGCTTAGACGAAGTCGGGTTTTGGTCGGCTCGATTTTACTGCGTCGAACCTGATGTAGCTTCAAGCGTTGCTCTATAAATAAGAGAGAGTGATTTTAAGATGGGTTTGCTCTTTTTCGGATCTTTCAAATTGGAATTGAATTATTTCTTTTGATTAATAAACTTTTCAAAGGGCTTACATTTATTATCATTGAGAAGGAGCCGGATTTCAGCGCGGCTCCAAGGACCGTTGAGATCCCATTGTGCGAATCAATGTCGAGTCCTGGTCAAATACCTTCTTCGGGCTCGCGGTTGGCTGCCTCTCTTTGCACGGAGCGGCCGTGCTGGTCGTAAGAGTTGGCTGGCACTTTGTCGACGAAGTGCCAGGCAACAGTGAAGCTTTTCACGGGAGTCTTGGGGGAATTTATTTTGGGGGAATAATTTTTCTCTAAGAGGGAATATGGAAAAAAGCCCCGGCCGGCGTCCGTGCCGGCCGGAGAACAACAACGAACTGATGTTTTCAATATAAGAAGTTGTTTGTTTTGAAGTGGTCTTTTGTTTTCCTAAGAGTTTTGTTTCCTTCTAGAAACTTCTTCTCTGGAATCGAGTTTTGTGTCGGATAGGCTTTGGTTTCTTTTGAAATGTGAATAGAGCCACGATTATTTTTCGAGATTGATGAGCGATTGCTTGATTTTCACATTTTATCAACCTTAAGTGTCAGTTTTTGTGAGTACTTTTCAAGTTACTTGACACAGCCTTTTTCCATCCAATCTTTCCCCGATTCATGAGGATGACTGGTGGTCTTATTTTGAAGAAGGACGTAGAAATGATCCAGATAAGATCGTTTCTTTTCTTTTGAATACATATTTAATTTATTTTATTCGTGTATTCTCCCAAATTCACTTAGTGAATTTGAATTGTTATACCATCACTCACATTTGTCCTTCCAAAACTCTAGGGTGAGCTGTTTCTTAAGAAGATTAGGATCAGTCACCCATCTATTTCCTTATTTCCTATGAAAAGGAGTCTGGTTTTATCCCGTTTGGTCCTGGAATTTTCGGTTCCCGTCTCGATGTTTTCACCCGAATCTGTTTCGTTTGGGCAATCCTTCAAGAAGAGGATTGGATTTCTTTCGCCATCGATCTGGACCAATGCTGATAACTTCTAATTAATGAAGTCACACAACACTCAATAACACTAACCTTTATAAAAACAAGGCACATAAATTTTTGAAATTATTTAACGCTCAACTATCTGCTCAAGGTTTTTTGTGGTTCACCTTGAGACTGTGGGCAAATGCCAGATAGTAAAAAAGGGAGTCTTTAAATTTTTAGAGCCACAGCTCCAACTCACCTTTGAGCACTGACTGCTAGATCACTTTTATAATTGTTTTATCTTTCCCGAGTCTGGACGACTCTTTTCCTCGGAGGGGAGTAGTGTTACAAAGGGTGAAATCACCCGTTTTGCCCCCTCTTCAATGATCTAGTAGTCATCATAGATAAAAGACGTTTATAAACCTCTTACGTCTTTCAAAAGAATAAGGTTGCTGCATCAACCAACAATATTGTAAAAACAATCTTGTTTCAGACTTTAAACGAGAAACACATATTACGCAATTAAAGCATTTTCACAGCATTTTATTCACGCTTTTGATTTTGACTTGATAATTAAACTCGTGGATCCATA
Organism: Neodiprion pinetum; assembly: GCF_021155775.2. Classification (NCBI taxonomy): domain Eukaryota; kingdom Metazoa; phylum Arthropoda; class Insecta; order Hymenoptera; family Diprionidae; genus Neodiprion; species Neodiprion pinetum. The sequence goes on along the minus strand of NC_060238.1, from coordinate 15,262,584 downwards.
TTCTACTTTCCGTAACCTCAAAGAACGTTACAGTATATTACAAGAGCTCAAAGATAGGAATAGGAGGGCAAATAATATTATAATGTTTGACATTCCTGAAGAGCCTGACCTACCTCTTCGAGATGCCACTCTCATCGTTGAACCACTAGGTGTTTCCACGGCATCGCTCCGAGCAACCCGTCTTCGACCCAAGGCTCCCGGAAGCGGAATTCGTAAAACTCGCCCGCTGTTGGTTACTCTCAACTCTCGAGCTGATATACTTCACGTGCTTAAAAATAGATCTAAGTTCCGTTTGCGAGGTCGAGTCATCCACGTCAAGAGTGACCAAACAGCAACACAACGCGAACAGCTCACAGAGGCCAGGACCAAACTAGATTAATTAAAGAAGAATGGCGAAAGAGGCAAATGGACGATTAAAGGGGGAAATCCCTTTAGAATTTTCAAAAAATCGATTTTTTTTTTTACATTTTTCGAAAGTATAATACCCAAAGAATATACTGACCAAAGGAAAACCCGAAATAATCAATATTTGCGGACTTATCGCATATAGTGTAGAGCGAAGCGACAGCGTGCGGTCAGGTAGCGAGTCGGGCGCTCGGACCGTTAGAGGTGGAGCAACCTTCACATCACAATGCTCCCTTATCTACCTTTTTTTTTTGACCAGGCAGATGTTTCGAGAAATTTTATAAAGGGGACATTATAGATATATCCATATAGCGTGAAACGGTAGGTATACGGAACGATACGTTGCCCGAAAAACAAATTCCGTTTCGTTTGAAATTTTGTCACGAACGGCCAAGTTTACCAAAGTAAAATGCCAAACTGTCCGAAAGGAACGCGAGGCAATATAGCCCGAAAATGTGCTTTTCGAGGAAGAAGAAGGTCTGCTGTACGCGCCTGGCATCGCTGATTAATCGGTAAGTCACTACAATCACTAGTTTTCACATGTTGAAACTTGAAACGCGATTATCTCGAAACAACATTTTCAAAAACTGCTCGTGTTGTAGCTCCAAAAGTTATCGACCGATTTCAATGAAGTTTTGGGAGATCACACTCAGTAATATTATCGGAAGGATGTACCTAAAGTTCGAAAGGTAGCGCGTAAATAAATACCTTTTTAGGGGTCAAGTATGTCGAAAAAAAGGTCGAAAATTCGACCCGTAGAATAAAAGGGCTCCCAAATTTTCAATTTTGCACTTTGTCATCATTTTTTAGGTACATCCTTCCCCTTAATATGTCAATAAACGAATAACACTTGTTAAATCTTTTTCAGATCAACAGCAAAAGAGTGACAACTGCAGCACTTTTCGATGTCACGGAAAACAGGCGTCCCAAGACCCTTAATAACGCCGCCATTTTGTGTATGATCGCAACAAAAAAAATTATTTCTCACCTTGAATGCTTCAATAAAATTATGTTGAAATTTGAAAATTATTAGATAATTTTTTCCCCTCTGAAAAAATGATCGAAAAATACCTATTTTTCACGCTTTCAAAGGGATTTCTCCCCTTAACTTTCAAGGGGGCATACCCACTGTGATTCCAAAATCGGCCTCGACTTCAAAAAACTGACACCCGAGAGTATTATCCGGCTATATTATCAAAACGTTCGCGGTTTAAGAACTAAGCTGTTTAATGTGAGCTCATCTCTCGGATCATGGTCGGATACTCATGATGTTTTTGTTTTGATGGAAACATGGTTGGATAATAGCATACATGACGCTGAACTTGGCTTCATTGGATTTAACGTATTCAGGTGTGACAGGAGTGAAAATACGAGCTCTTGTACCAGGGGTGGAGGGGTGCTCATTGCAGTTACCGATACATTAAGTAGTCGTATTATTCCCTCTCCCAACGAAGCCATCGAACAAATCTTTGTTTGTGTAACCGTTGCGGGCCGTGCCACTGTAGTTGGAGGAATATATTTACCACCTTTATCGGCCCGGTTAAAATCAAAGCTGAACAATTTACATATTGCTGGCTGGGTCGAGTGCACACACTTCCTCTGCTCGAAACGGTGACGCCTGTTTGCCCTCTCTCTATGATACAAATGCTATCTTTAGTTCCTAGTCCTCGATCTTGTAATTTTAGCCTAATTGTCGTTAGGCCGCGCGAGCTAAGGCGTTGCTGACTAAGCTGTTGGTTTTTGTGAGGCAGGTTGTATTTACCAGCCCGTAATTGGGGTTACTGCCCGTTTGTATCAAATAAATAATATAAAATAAAATAAAATTAAACTAAATCTCCACGAGCATGATGATAATTATACAGCGCTGACTAGACACGCAAGAGATTTTGATCGTACTTTTAATTATGCTCAAGCCAGCATTTAAGATGTTGAACCCTTTTATTACAAAAGGTTGTTGTTAGAAATGTGCAACATTGTTGCACATCCCAACGCGGTCAATCGAAGACAAGATATTGAACATCTCAGCGCTATTTACACCTCTGTGATACATCAACCATAACTATTGATTACCGACTGAGCTTGCTCTAGATTTTACCTTTCTAACACATTCTCACATCTATTTAACCCTTTGGCTCATCGTCTGTGCTCCTTCTAATGATTGAATTCGTTCTTCTTCCACTGCACTCTGGACGACTTGTATGTTCAAAATACAGCTAGGTTCAAAAATGTCGTTTTTGTGATTTTATTCAATTTTACTAACCAAGATGAATCCTTGGGAGTTTCGCATTGCAGTTCATGTTTTTTAAAAAACAGTACAATTTGAGTTTTGTTGCGTATTCTACCGTTTATTTATTACTTCTAGGTGACTTTTTCTTCGAAATTGAGAGTTCCATGTCATCATCAGGTAATTCTCTTTTAATTATATCAGCTCAATTAGCCTTGCTTATCACATAAGCCTCTCACATATTAATTTTCAATAACTAACTTGTGTTACATAATTTTCTGTTCGTGACAGATGTTCCTAGATGTAATTGTTCTGAGGAGGGCCCCCATCCGGGCTGAAACGTTGACAAAAAAACTGTTTTGTACTGACCTTCATATTCAAGAATAATATTTAGTCAACAGCTACCGAGGTCAAGAAACCATTATTCAAAACAACTTTGTGTTTGTTTCTCTACTTCGTGGTATCCGACCCCCTTAATGGCGAACAATGACCGTGCAAGCTTACATTGCCCGTTACTGAAAGTGTCCGCTTTAGAGAGGTTTTGAGATTTCAGCTATATATATATATGTCGGGGAAAGTGGCCCAGGGGTGTCCATAGTTACTCTTGCTGGAACCTTGTTTATACTTAATCTAATCAATCTAATCACTAATAATAATAACATAAATAATAGTCTTGCGTCACAAACAATGTCTCTATCTCCAATATAGTCTATTTCTATTCCACTTACGATTAAGTATCGCGTACTAGAAAATGCGTCAACGAATCCACCCTGCCTCTAGAATTCTCTTAATATGCCTTTGCATTGCTTTACCGAACTCTAGCTCTGTTACAAACCAACTGCCACCCAGGCAGCACATTCATATCCCAGTAACGTAACAAATACTTGAATCTTGTTCCTTCCAACATTACGGCTACATCACATGTGCCCTACATGTACCATACATTTGCTCTATTATGTCTGCCACAAAACATTATGGTAGCTATATAACAGGCACAGAACAGAGGTGCGTATCAATGATATCACAGATATGGATGAGATTCATATTCTTGCAACTCCGTTATGTATCATTTATGTTCTTATTTTTTACATCCAGCGCATGGCAGTTATATTTTGCAGTGACAGATAAAATTTCTATCTGTCACGTAATACTTCTAAATCAGAGCGATTGAATAAACGTACTTAATACATATCTGTCACTCCGTGTAACAGCAGACGATTCACTTTATGTGCACGTACACATGTGCACGCTGCTAAAAAAAGCACACAAATACCAGGATATATAAGAGAAATATTGTTTATTACCACCCAGAATTTTGAAATAGAATGCGTCATAAAAGTAACCAGCTTGAAATGACAAAGCATAACAAAGATACTAGAATATCGAAATTCAACATGTAGTGTCATACTAGTAACAATAGGTAAACGGGTATACATTGCCGTTACACGCATTTTGCTTAATATACAGGTGATAGCATATCAAAATTCAACGTGTTACAGTAAGAAATAAATACACGCTACTTAATATGGTTCTTTGAGTGTTAAACAACTTACCAAGAGTTCTCTTCTAACGCTAATCGGGATGGAATGAGTGAGTGCGACGGTGAAAGAATAAAACATCAATTTTGCGGGACAAGAAAAGGATGCTTGCTTCGGAATAATTTCCCTCATGAGACAGATGGAAAAGCCGGAGCAAGTCAAATATTCATTCAACACAAATCAAATTGACAAGATACATAGCAATGAGTTTCTGGCGCGTTTTTTCTTAACTAAATTGAATGATCATTCAATAATATTAAACTAGCTTACCAAGTACGGATTTAAATAAATAAAACGCCGCAACTTCCGACGGTCACGTGGAAGCGGGGCAACGGGGAGCGTCCAAGATGGCCCACAGCCGTGCAAACAGCGTTGACGTCTCGGGGATCTAACGCTGAGATGCTCGGGCAACAGATCTGTCGCCGCGTCGACGCTCGCCCCGGGAACGGGCACCTCCGATTACCGGAGGATGAACCGCGTCGCTACAAACCAAACCTAGACACGTGCGAACCTTGAAACTACGCGGAACGAAAAAGATCATGCAATCACAACGCACAAACAGAAAGAAAGGCTTCACAACACGTCCTACCCATTCAAGCGCTCGATCCTAACTAACTCACGCTATACCCCCACTAAGCACAGCAACCGCCGCCACGCGGTCGGGAACCCTCAACGTCGCGGGGCCTGAGCGGGTGATGCGAATAAAATTGATAATTCTTTGTTTGATTGGCTTTTGATGGCTGTAAGTACTTGTCAAAAAAGTGACTCTCCGAAAATTTGAGCTTGAAAAAAAATTTTTTAGAGTGCCTTCGAATGACGAATATCTTTTTTCTTGTCTATATATGTATAAATTAGGTGGCAGATTTTTCTCACGTAAACATAATTATGTAATAAGACTATCGATTCCTTGAAACACACAAAAAAAGAACCGTTCGAATATATGAAGTACGTTAACAATGGTCTATAATTGTTACATAAAAATAATTATGTAACGAAGATACAAATACTTTAAAACACAGTATAATGAATCCCTTGACATATATCTGGGACGTTAACGACAATATATTTTATTTTTGTATACGTTATTATGTAACAGATATATCAATTCCTTGGACCACACAAAGACGAATGCTTTGAGACACAAATGTTACGTCACATCTGTTCTGTGAATTTAACATAGCATTTTCACGTAGCGGTTACATTACACTAACGTCAACGTACCTTAAAGGGTACATACAACATATCAGTTATGTACCTAACCAGATATATCATTGACGTTTTCATTGAGATCTAGCAGCTACATAAACAAAGCAAGTGAGCTGCCTGGGCACTTAAGAAACAGCATCTTCTAGGGCTGTGGCTACGTTCGAAAAATGGCTCTGCCTCTCAGAGTCTTCGCCTCGCACCCTCCTTCACGTCACTCATCAGGCTAAAGGTCTATGACTAATCTAAATACTAACAAATACACTTAGACTGAATATGAACCAAATATTCTTCAATATTAACAAGCATCACAGCATGAGAAAGCGCGTCCAGAATATCGTGCACCGACGTATACATATTATACATCAAATAAAACATAAATATATTACTTTCAGACAAAAAGGTCCTTCCTTCAATTTTTATTACGAACGGTATTAACTGCGGGCATTTATACTTACATATAAACGTGATTTTATATCCTTACTCTTGTTACGAAATTCAAAATTGGTGTTTGAGTTTTCGACTTCTTCGCTACGTTGATTCCAATACGCATTTGAATGTTGTTTGACCTGACTCTAACTGTCAGTAACCACCATACTACAATCATAGCCAATATTATGTAATAGTTATTATTCGCACGAGTGTGATGAAAAATTGATGGGATGAGTGTTTATCTAACCTGATATTCGTTTATTTCATACAATAGTACCACCCATCGTGCTTCCTGCGCTGCAAAACCTCTGCGATGCACTTGGTCATCACGTGACAACCACGGCATGGGATCAACTGTTTAGAAGTGCATATACATCTGCATTTAACTGTCAATCTTCATCATTATCAACTGAGGTAAGTGAATACCAATATAAAATATTTGAAGATAAGACTGTGACACGTTTTCAGTCATAAATATTTGAATTATTAATTTAAAGAATACTTGCTTTCTCAATATATGGTACTATGCATTACTTTGTTGTTGAAAAATGATATTTGCTTCACGTTATTCTTCCACTACTGAGATTATCTTATTCACATGCGCTGTGTTGCCAGCTGCCTTCTAACGATTCAATAATCACAACCTGTCCACCAATTTGTTCAGATCATACAAATATGGAGTGGAATTCCTCAAGTGTACCAACCCCAAAAGAAAGGTCCTCTGATCGGGCTAAAAATTGGTCTAATTGTTGTACTATTGAGTGGTACTACTCACATCAAAAATGATTCATTTCGACACATATAGACTGAGATGGAGGGGGTACAATTTTCGGACTTGTATTTCAAAGGTTTATCTTCAAACGCTTGTCAACTTTTTCCCGATGCAAAAAACAAAATTTCACCTTAAGCGTTTTAATCAATGTTCTTCTTTTGATATTCAGTAAATCATAAATATTTTGTGAAAAAAGTTTCTTTGACGTCCAATTTGGAAATTCAAAAATTAATTTCAATTTTTATTCAAATGTTCATGGACGTCGTTTATTCCCGAGCGGTAAAGGCAGGAGCACAAACTTTTCGGTATCCAATGTTCGGCTGTTGGAACACGTACGGGCTTCGCGACACTCACGCATGGCGCCGACCAATGCCACGCCAGACTCTGCTTCGCGGATGAACGCGTCCCCCGACTCCGACTGATCTGATGTCGGATTGCGCGCGTAACAGTTCCGTCCGATTTCACCCCGTCGCGTCGCGTTGCCACATGTACGTACACGCGAGCGACATTCGTAAGACTGGCTGAACAGCAAATTGTAAACAAATACAAAAAGACAAGATCAGGGAAAAGTGCACGAGCTGATACAAAGAGGTGTCGGACGTGACTGCAAAAAACAAAAGTAAGTAACAAAATAAAAATGAAATATTGTATATTGCAAAAATACAAAAGTACGCAAACACAACCTCAAATTAATTTCGTGCGTCCAAGTTGATCCGGATGTAAATAATTTTTCTGAGTAGCGTATCCTGCTGAAAGAATATTTGTGAGTATTTTAAAATACATTACCAAACCACTTGGAGAGTAAGTGTAAAGAGTTTGTTAACCTCTGAGTAATTTTGATTGTGTTGACAAGTTTGATTCTCTTGAAGAATCACCTCACACGAAGTGATATATGAAAAGGATATAGCAACCACAATGAATTCTCCTTTCGATGTCTGCAAAGACTCCATCCGGATCGTAATATAATGTGGACAGCAACATGAGACATATTGCGTCGACATACTAAAAAGAAACACACAAGAACAGTTGAACGTTCCTGGTTCAACCATTATATTTTCAATAATTTTTGTCTTTTTACATTGCATAATACACTACTATTACATAAATTAATCTAGAATGCAAAAATCAATTAGGCAAGCTTTATGGAGTGACCATTGTAATTTTATCTTATTCTAATTATTATACCTTCCAGAGAACTACATATCAATAATTTCTGATACTTGCCATCATGGATGATGACCTGCTACTAGTAATGATGTGAATGATAATGTATGTTATCGTGCGTCGAAGGAGACGAAATGTTAGATAAAGAAACCGACGTTGGTGGGTCAGGCCGGTGAACCAGAATAGACAAACCAAGGCGATTTCACCAATCTATCCAAGAACTGAAGAATGACAACATCCTGTTTCACCGTTGCACAAGGATCGACATACAAACATTTGAAGATCTGTTGAATCTAGTTAGACCATCTCTAGAGCGGCATCATTCAAGAGCGCTGTCAGCCGAACTACGTCTGTCGCTAATCTGAAGGTACGTTTAATACGAGCAGTAAATAAAATTTAAATTTTTGAAGAATCTAAAACCCAAGCTACATCTAACCAAATGTGATAGAGCTGGAACATTTGTCATAAAATGTAACAGTTTTATATCCTCTTGTAGGAACATGCCGGGGATCATTTAAATAAGTACGAAATTCATCGTGCAGCATAGCCCGCCTTGTGCGCTTGGCTCGCTTATCGGCAGCAGTGCTCAAATTACGCGATTATATGCACTTCATATGCACTGTCGCTGAGCCCGGTGAGAGGCCGAGTGGTCGGAGAACGCAAAACTAAGATTTATGAAAGGGTTATTAGACGAATTAGAAATAAGAGTAGCTCATGAGAATCCACAAACCCTACAAATGGCTATAGACACGGCCACCAAGACTGAAAAACTATTATCAGATATACTTAAATTAGCCTCATACCGTGATACTAACTACGAAACACAAAACCATATAAAATGTAGTATATGTAAATTAACCGATCACATCGATAAATATTGTCCTGAACAACCTTCCGTATTAGTAGTGTGTTGATACTGCAAGAAGGCTGGTCAAAGTATAGAAGAGTGCAGAACGAGGCAGCGCAAAAACACAACTTGCACGCAATTTGGTCGCACAAGCCACTCAAACGATAAGTGCCGCTCAAATCGGTCCCAATATCCCCAGAATCCGAAAAGCCACCAAGACTCAAGAGTTTTCCAAAATAACACTAATTGTCAACAACAGAACAATCCCAACACCCAATATCGAGCAAGAGACCCGACAAACCAACCTTTAGACCAGACGCGAAGACATGATCAAAGAGTACCACGAGTCACTGATCGGAGAACACCAAGGCGTTACAAAAATTTTCAATAAAATAAGAGAAAAATATTTTTGGCCAAATATGAAAAAGCAAATTCAAAATATCATCAGATCTTGCGGCAGTTGCCAGAGAAAAAAACTAGTCAGGATCAAAACAAAATTACCCATGGCAATCACTGACACGCCCGCAGAGGCCTTTGACAAAGTAGCCCTAGATTTAGTTGGTCCACTCCCTGTTACGAAATCGAATAACCGCTACCTTTTGACGATCCAGTGCAATCTGACCAAGCTCTTAGACGCCATTCCAATTTCCGATGCTACGGCAAAGACGATAGGCACAGTATTCGCTGAAGAATACATCACGCTCTATGGATCTCCGCGAACTATACTCACTGACCAGGGACGAAACTTCATGAGTACCGCTCTCAAAAAAATATGCAGGCTCTTCAAAATTAAACAACTACGAACAACCGCCTATAGACCGCAATCAAACGGCTCATTAAAAAGAAGTCACCTTGCAATTACCGAATACATCAAACATTACACCAACGCAGGTGAAGATTGGAATGAATTCATACGTTTCGCCATTTTCTGCTATAATACAGCGAAACACGACAGTACACATTATTCACCTCACCAGCTGATCTTCGGCTCGGAAGCTAAACTACCGACAGATGCGATACTAAGCAACACATCCACGCATACATACGAAACATTCCTCCTCGGTCTAATAGCGAATCTCACAGCATCCGTAAACGCGCCGCGTTGAACCTGAAACAAGCTAAACAGAAAAGTGAAGAACACTACAACAGAACGATTAACCCACAACGATTTAAAGTAGGAAAAACTGTCTACCTATTGAACGAAACAAGGTCAAAATTCCAAGATCATTATAAAGGCCCGTATGTAATCAAACGAATAATAGATGACGTTAATGCCGAAATATACCTCACGCTAAACAAAACTAAAATGGTTTATCTTAAACTAAATTTTAAACTAAACATCGCACATACATAGTAAAATCCCACAGTAACCCCTTCAATAGGAAACAGTACAACCGCCAATAACAAGACGCGATTTGCTCAGTAATCAAGCTTTTGCAAACTCAGTAGAATATGTATATCATTACAGGGCCAGTGCGTAAATCACCGACCACGATGAAATACCGTACACAATACAACAACTTGACGTTAATCCCGGCATCCCATTTGAACAAATAAATAATTTACGGACATTCAACGAAGAATGGACGCTGATCAACTATGTGGATCTTGGTAACATGTTATCCCAGTTATCAAAAATTACAGACTATTTGAACAAAATACGCGAACAATGTACTACCTTAGCAAGTAGATGCGATACGAGTGACCACATAGAATTGTTGGCCAACAGAATAAGTACAATTAAAGAATACCAGAAGCAAATAAAATCATTGATTGGTCATCGCACAGTTAACAAAGCGCATTGGGAGCTGTCCAAGCTAGTAACGCCCCGCGACAAAAGAGGAGCCTTAAACCTTGTGGAAAGCCTCTCCAAATCCCTTTTTGGAACACTAGATGTAGAAGACGGTGAATACTTGAACCAACAGATAGATAATCTATACAACGATACAAACCATCCAGCAATCTCGTTAAACAAACAAACAAATATAGTGCAATCGACACTGGGCGCATATCGTAACGAACTAGATAACGTTGCATCCCACAACGAATCACAAGACCGCATGTTAGCAACCCTAAACAACCAAGTGACCATCTCGGGAAGATTCATGTCCACAAGCACGACTGCAATCTCACTTATTAGACACCTCATTGACCTAGACAGATACATGAATAATTACGAACTTGATTTTAACAACCTAATAGACGCGATCCTCTTTGCACAACAAGGAATAATACATTCAAAAATTTTATCTCCAGAACAAATGATTTCGAGCATCCAACACATTCAATTGCTGAAACCTCTTCATGAAGTTTCCGTTCCCATAGACGCCGCATACGCTGAAGAGTTAGTCCGAATATCGAAAGTATAAATCGCATATTTTGAGCCGCGATTGATTTACGTCATCTCAATACCCATATTAAATAGAGATACTTTCAATTTATACCACTTGCTACCCATACCAGTTAGACAATCCTACGACAAGATTTCCAACAAGTTCGCATACATTCAACCCAGTGCTGACTATATAGCAATAACACTAAATAGAGCGTCATACTTCCAGCTATCCGAACCGAAAATCAACAAATGTATCCTAACGTAAAACAGATACATTTGCAGACAAAGTCAACCACTATTCCACAGCGGAATCCACAAGCTATGCGAAGTCGACTTGTTTCTCCACTCCTCACAATCAGTAATAAAAAATTGCGACGTTAGACTAACATCTTTCGAAGGCACATATTGGACGGAACTTTCCGTCACCAACGCTTGGATATTTTCCTCAGCAAAACCAGAAACCGTACACATATTATGTCCGAACGGCCACACCTCGCGAATCGCCATTTCAGGAGCCGGAATATTACGACTAAATAACAAGTGCACCGATCACACAGGTGAAGTAACACTCTCCACAACTAGGTATTCGACCTCATCTGAAACCCACTCATACATCCCGAACTTCACCCTCGATCTGGACCGGATATACAAAAACCTTAATTTCAATGAAACCACAAATTTATCCCTAATTGCAATCCCCCCACTCCACAAAACCTCGCACATAAATGTACATGCCTTGGCCAATACCGGACTATCGCTGCATGATATCGTAAAACAAGCTACTGATATCAGCACACACCACCGCACACAGCGCTATATGTTTCACATCAAGGACGCTCCTACTTACAGCGGTGTAGGTTCACTACCTCTCGCAACCCTATACTTATTCTACCGTCACTCATGCCTCGGCAAAGTCATTACTCTGTGCACACACTGTAAAGCTAAAAAAACGAACCAGACATTTAGCGCCAGACAAACAGGGTATGACAATCCAATCGAGCTGAATATTATCCACCCACCTACTTCTTCTGTCCTACCCATTCCCAACAAAGTAGAAACCCATGATGCAGTTCCTTACACACCACCTCCGCTTCCTTTAAACCCACCAGTACTAAAAACCTTACAAAAACCTTATTACAAATAGGCAACTACTATATTGCTACCAAGATCTGCTGTTGCGCTACCAAACAGACATAAGTAAAATATATGCTTGTGTACACTACTGCATTAAAATGATTATAATGACGATCTTATACACTTAGTTTACAATTATCCCAAAATATATCTACACTTATAACCGATATCATTGTACGAATAGGTCAAACTCTGTATCTCAAAAAAAAAAAAAAAATAGTTATACTTAGGACCCAGCGAATCAAAGAAATCATTGTTGATTAATCTTGAGTGTACTAACCCGCTTCCATGCGCATTAACCCTAGGCTAGCTTTAAACAACATCATGTAACCCTAGTATTGTAACTTTATGCCTTTCGCTCATACGCAATCCAGAATATGAACCATACTAGCTCAAACATAAACTTACTATTACAAACACTTATCCTCAAATATCTAACTAATGTTGCTAAACGCATCAATCAATATTCAAACTACATTCATACTGCGACTACATACTTGTAAACACACACCAATTATCATTTTCATATATACCGACAACATATTATATTCAGTTTATAAATACCATACACTACCTATAATAAGAAAAATGGAAAACTAATTTTAAGCACATACTAATTTTAGGCGAATCATGTTTCACTACTGTATATGACATTTCCACCTTCTTGCTTTCCATATTCGGGACCATATCTACCGCTATGCTCCCTCTGACGGGGGGGGGGTGTGACGTCCAACATACCACTTCTCTCTATTTTTCCCACTCGCCAACTCTCCCACAGTTCTTACATGAATCTCATGGTTTCTGTCCTGTCCTCTTATCTCTACGTAGTCTCACGCTATTCACTATCGCGCTTACTCATCAAATTCCATTCCCTACTTCTAGCATTGTCACACCTTTTCTGCATATGTACGTTTTAAGTCTCGAGCGACACTCCTATTCTAACTCTCGACTACTCCACATCTAGACTTCTTATATATCTTTCGCACCACACAATTCATTCCTACCGGTATCTCAAGTTCTACGCAATAAACATTAGTAGTGTATGTATATATGAGAGCTCTGGATCACCCCCCCACTCCCCCCTAGCTCCCCCCCCCCCCCCAATCCACGGCGGGACTCCCCCCCAGCCCCCCAAACCGAGACGGTACCCCCCCCCACCCCCCCAATCCGCGGCGCGACTCCCCCCAGCCAGCCCCTTCCAATCCACGGCGGTACCCCCCCCAGCCCCCCCCCAAATCCGCGGCGGTACCCCCACCGTTGATCATTTTCGGGTTTTGCCGCAAGATGGCTATTCTCAAAGGATTTGAAACACATACACACACACACACACAAAATAATTCCTGTCGAGACTTGTCCAATGGAAAATTGTAGTGGGGGTTGCAATGGAAAATTGTAGTGGGGGGTGGGTGGTATATAAAGCGTACGTATATCGTGATCGTCACTCTGTTCTCATCGTATTCTCATTGTGAACTGTTCTCGTTTGTGAAATAACCTCGAAACGAGATGGATCTAGCAAAAGTTAACCACGTCAGCCGCCTGGAGAATCTGCCAACCAAGAAGATGTCGAAACTCGAAATTGGGGGAGTGTATGACGTCATCGGCTTACGACTGGTCAAAACAAAATTCGGGATACGTGTTCTGGCGACGATCAATGGAGAATACAACGTCTTCTTACCACCGAGAATCATAAGAGTTCTACAAGAAGATTCCAGTCGGCTGACTGAAATGTGTAGCATGGCCAGGGAAAATAATCTGCAAATGAAATACCTTGGTGAATAATTCAACAAGTTCGAATTTTCATGCAGTTATGTATGTGCCTTAAATGAACTATGCGATCCCCCTCTACTTCCACAAAATTTATCCACGAGGGGATAAAAGCGGGTGTGCTGGAGATGGAATAGTCAGTCTTCCACATACAATCCGTCAGTATATAATCGAGCGCAACATTCTCACTCCTCAACATGGCGATGATCTTAGACGTGCAATGTTTTATCGGTAATAACATGAAGTTTGTACCCAAGGAAGTCGCAGTCATGAATGTAAACGGGTCGGGTCTGGATTACATGATTTTCAAGCCGCCCTATGATTTAGCAAGCTTACCACTTGAATGTAGAGCTACCAATGTATGGTTGACACACAATTACCACGGAATATCATGGAATGCGGGCAACAAATCTCACGAGGATGTGACAAAGATTGTGAGAAAAATGGTTGGAAATGCGTGTTAGGTATACGTCAAAGGGGCGGAGAAGAAAGCATGGCTGACGGAGATCGTCGATGGTAGAACGAGGGTTATTAATATGGAAGATTTGCATATCATACCCCCCGCAATGGAAAAATTGAGGTATGTGGAAGCGGCACCGTGGCATGACGTGAACCATGGATACTCTCCAGCGATTAACCTCCAGCAAGCAACAGCGCCAGGCTCAATTTGGTATGATGACAACTTTGATGAAAATGGACTCCGTCATCGCAAGTTTCCGCAGATGTAGCATACTTTACACACCAGAACCCGATGACGATATCGTAAATGGACCGAATCCTCTAATTAAAGACTGTCTAGGTTGCAATCGTGTGTATAGATAATATGGACAATATTTACCAAAATAACAATAGAATTAATCCCAATTATATCATAGCTTATACATAGAATTAAAAAAATTTACTATTCGATGAAATTATAGTCTAGAAATAGGATACATTACAAATATATATCTTTATAACTTTCACCCATTCTCGTCATACAAGATGTAAATGTTATGAATTTTTACTAGTGAAAAATATATAATCAATAATTATGAATTTAGCGTGGTTTATTCCTCGAAATAATCCATAGAATCATTATCGCTATCCTGTTCGTTAACATTATCATCATCATCATCATCGCTATTTTCGACATCTATAATTATTACGATAGTTTCATTCGCCCATTTTTCTACAATTATTTCTATACATATATCACCGTAATTTATATAATATTGGCTGTTTGGTCTCACTCGAGCAGCTCGCGCATCCTCAACGAGATCCCGAAGCTCCTCCAACGAGAACTCGCGTGTTGCTTCGGAGAAGCCTATAATTATCTCTTCCTCAGCCTCCTCATCCTCGCCCCAATCAACGATATACCACTCATCGTCATCATCACTTGAATGAGATGGAATTTTTTTTTCTTTCTAAAATTGATTCGCCATGAAAAATCTGTAAAAAGAGCAAGCCGAAATAGAAAAGTTGATGCTGCTGCACTCATCATTTATTTGCATGATAAATCTCCAATTCAAAAAAGTTTCCACCTATTCAAAATGAGTGATACGGAGAAGGTGTGGAAGATACTAGAATTTTATTTTCATGTAGTGCTACACACCAATCCTCGTCCGAATAATAACCATCATGGTCAGCTCTATCGATGTCTCCCAGCATTTGACCGATTTGATCAGTCTCATCCAGAAGTACACCGAATCTGATGCGTACGTCTTCGCAACCGTCAATATCATTATCAAACTCAATGCCCACTTCCCGTACATTCACCTCTACCCACTCGTCATCACCATCACCACCATTCAAAACACCCTCCGCCTCCCCCTCATCCTCTTCCTCATCCTCCTCATCCTCCGCATCAGTCGGTGATGGTGATGATTCTAGATGATGATGATGCTCGCCAGCCAAATTTTGCTCAAACTCGCGATCATCATCACCAGCACTATTATCATTACATCGCTCGGTGTCGATAATCAACGTATCGGCATCACTATCAATCATTTCATCATCATCCTCCTCCTCATCGTAAGCCACCTCTCTGCACACCCGCTTATAAGTTGGCGATCGTCGTGGTGAATTGGGTTGGGAGTCTGATGGTCCTCTTTTCCATTCGTTCATATTTTTTTAACACAATTCTAAAGTTTTTCCAGAATTTTTATGGATACGATGATAGGGAATACAGAAAAGTTAAAAAATAATCGAAAAAACTTTGTTATCATACTAATCAAATGCGATAATCATCACGGAATTCAAATCAACAGTCACAGTATCGTAAGAGGATTGGCGTAGCACCATATACATATATATGTGTATTCTATAAAGTACTCACAAAAAATATAAACTCATTGAAGTGTTGACATTTTTCAAATAAACACCAATTTTTTTTTCTTTCTCACAGCTCACTTTATCTAAAACGCCTGTTTTCACACGAAGGATTTTCAAAATTACTAGAGAAGTTTCAAACCGCTGTTCGAATTTATACTAAAGGAGTCGCACCCACCCTCCACCGAGCAAAAACCAGCCGGCCAATCATTCGTAGAGCATGCACCACGTGACATACAGACAAAAAAGCGACGCGGGGGAGGCGGTATAAGCTAGGAGAAAATTTTCTCAAGAGCTCGCCAGCTTTTCGTTTGCCGATTTTTTTCTCGTTGCATACCCCACGCTAATATGGTTGGGGATGTGCAGGCTCGGACTTGTTCGCTATGAAGAGTCGTAAAACCCAAAACTGTGTGTACACATACCAGCCGGTCAGGAGCGGGCAAGACAAGATTTTTCTTACACCAAACACTGTTCGCTACCTGCTTTTCGTTGACCGACTTTTTCCACCACATGTCCCACGCTGCTTAACGACTCATAAAACCCAAAAACTACATGTGCACATACCATCCGGTGAAGGGTCGGCAAGACGAGATTTTTCTCACGCCAAACACTGCGTACTACCAGCTTTTCCACAAAGACTTCGAATAAAAAGAGCGAAAACCATGTGCCGCAGAACACTATCATGAACAATGAACAATAAATCAAAACGAAGAATTCCCAAAACTTGAATACTTTTTCTTTGCACATATAAACACAAATAATTAAACGATTCAAAAACTCTTAAACGTGTTGCGATAAAAACATTCATAATGAACAACATGATGAAACTTGGTACTTACAGAAATCTTCTCTAATTCGAGAACCATTTTCTTTCTTTTCTAACTATGTACTTTTATAACTCGTCAACTCAGTGAAGTTTGAAAAATGGATACAATTTTTCACGCAGCGACGCGATCTCAATTTCTTTGCCTCGGCTTTACCGACACTTTCTGTACGCGGAGATAGTCCTCCCTGCCTATATCATCCATAGCTCTAACCCGACCTAACCCCAGCGGAGTAAAAGCTAACCTGACCTAAGACGGTAGGACTTGACCTAACGTAACCTAACTTGATCCAAGACACGACAACCCAACCTAATATAATCTATCCTCATCCAAGACTGCCCAACCTAACCTAAATAGATAAAATACTTTCTGAAATGATTTATTCGATCAAGCTTGATCGCTAGCTTAAATAGTTCAATGATTCTTGAGCAATTCGCGGTTGGCGCGACGGCCTCGAGGTTTCTACAACCTGACCTACGTCAAGGCTACTCTAACTTAACATAACCTAAATTGACCCAAGACACTATAACCCAACCTAATATAACCTATCCCAACTCGAGATTGTACAACCTAGCCAACCTAATATAACTTCATCTTTTGCAGGTTTCCCGGTAACATGAAAAGACTTCCGTTTCCTCTATAGACGGGGAAGCTCTTGATAACATTCGCTCATTTTACTTATTCTGTCGTCTACTGGTTCTGATTTTGTTACACGTACTACTTCTCATGCAATATAGGTAATGTAACCGGACTTATTCATGTTTGAAAATACAAATTCAGTAGATTCTAGCGGAGCTGTCGAGAGTTCGGTATGCATCACAAAATTTTCCAATCCGCATTGTTGTAGTACGATGACATTATGTAAAGCAATAATTTGATTTCTGACATGTCTTTCAAGACAGATTAATTTAGAATTAACGTATGTAAAAATATTCATATTCCTGGCCGTTATAAACATTAACACGATTCACAATTCCATCAGGTTTACACAATTCATCAACTCTATTGAAGACGCAATTTTTATTAAAATCCCTAGCATCAACTTTTCCCCATAAAATTCCGCTGCTGCCAATAAATAAGGAAAAATATATCTCATTCACGAATGCGTTGATTGAACAATAATGTGCTTGAGATTCATTGATTCGTTTTGATTTTTATGGCTAGCAGCATCCTTTCCATAAACTTTCCACATATTTGAATGATGCAGATAAACATACAACGCGTAAATTCTGCAATAACCAGACTCATTTCAGTTTGATGACTGGCAACGACGTTTTTCCCATGAATACGTTGATTGCTGGGAGAAGCTCAATGAAACTCAGCAACCTGCAAAGAAGCATTTCTACTCACACCTATGTAATGCAAATATTTCAAACGACGATTACAAGCATGCTAAAAATGTTTGGGAAGAATTCCATTTAGAGCCAATGGAGAACTATAGAGATTGATAAATGCAAAACGGTGATCTGACCAGATGTCTCAGAACATATGATTTACATCAGTTGCACTACTACACAGTGCCGGGACTTGCTTTCGATGCTATGCTCAAATACACAGGAGTAAATTTACAATATTCTGATCGACACGCTCGGGCCAATAACAGGTTTATGTGGAAAGATTTTGATCCTAGTAACGTGGAATCGTATCTCATGTATTTTGACGTAAACAATCTATACGGTTCGTTCGAGTAGTGGCATAATCTTATCGATATATCAACTCACTCGGACGATCCACTGATCGGTTACATCCTGAACCGATGGATATCCGGATATCCTATAGAGCTTCACAAGAATCATAAAGATTTTAATTCTTCTGTCTCGAGCATTTCACACCTCGGGTTCTGATGAAGGATGGGAACAATGGAAAAATCATGACCGAATTCATCGGGGATGCACGTAAAACTGAGCACATTTACCATTAAAGTGAGCAAACGTGTCAAGGATGCCGAAAGTGCAACGTTGAAAACCGTCATGTTTAACGATTATAAGCTTCGCATGGGGAGGCTTACAAAGAGTTGGTCCATACCACAATGCCTAATACGTAGTAAAAAACATGAAGTTAGTCCCATTGTACTGAAAAATTGACGTTGAGTTGGCAAGACTGTAATATGCAACTGGTACCTGGACAAACAGACGCAATACCTTGAAGGGTTTACCACCACCCCCGCAATAAACTGACCATAGGATAGAACTGAGGGCATAGAACTACTGTAAGGACAACCCCATCATCAAACAGAGATAGTTCTTCAACAATACGATAGATCCGTGCGAAACTATACACATTTACCACCACGGTTAAAGACGAAACGATACATATCAACATTATCAAAGTGAGCAAACGTGTCAAGGGATGCGAAAACTGCAACGATAAATAACATCACGTTTAATGATTATAAGAACCGTCTGAGGGGCTTACCAAGAGTTGATCAACCCCACAGTGTTTAATACGTAGTAAAAAACGCGAGGTTAGCCCCAATGTACTGAAAAATTGATCATGAGTTGACAAGACGGTAATATGCAACCGATACCTGGGCAAACAGGCACCAGAACTTGGAGGGTGTGTTGCAAACCCGCAATAAACTAGCCGTAGGCTGGAACTGAGGGCATAGAACCGTTGTAAATATATGCGTTTGACACCCAGGGCAATACTTCATGAAGCAGAGACGTTTCGCCAGCAATACGATATTGAGCAGACCGAAGTTTTAAAATTCGAATACCATGTAAATTCATTTATTAATCAATTATTTATCTATTTATTATTGATATATTAAACAATTATTCATATTTATTCGTTTACCACAAGAAAAGTTTTCAGAAAATGGAAAAAAGTTTCCAGAAAACGAAAAAAAGTTTTCGGAAAGCTTCGGGGCGGCACCAAGAGTTGACTCTTCCACAGTGTGTAATACGCAGCAAAAAACACGAAGTAAGCACGATCGTCCTAAAAAAATTGGCTCTCAGTTGGCAGGATGACAAGCGGCAATTGATACCTGGACAGACCGACACCGTACCTTGGGGGTTTGTCCCAGCCCGCCAATAGCTACAGGAAAAACTGTAGACATAGAATTGATGTAAATATTTGATGTTTGACGCCTCGAACGATCCACCATCGGGCGGAAACGTTTCACGATCAATACGATATTTAATGGATTTGAAGTTTCAAAATGCTAATTCATATACTCAACAATTATTCATTTATTTATTATTGATATATCAAGGAATTATTCATATTTATTCGTTTACCACGAGAAAAGTTTTCAGAAAATGAAAGAAAATTTTCAGAAAACGAAAAAAAGTTTTTTTTTTTTTTTTTGGAAACTTTTTTTCATTTTCCGAAAACTTTTTTTCGTTTTCTGGAAACTTTTTTCCATTTTCTGAAAACTTTTCTTGTGGTAAACGAATAAATACGAATAATTCCTCAATATATTAATAATAAATAAATAAATAATTGTTAAGTACATGGATATACATTTTCAAATCCAGTCATAATCGTTTCCGCCTGATGGCGGGTCGTCCGAGGCGTCAAACGCAAATATTTACAATGATTCTACGTCTACTGTTTTATCGTATAGCTATTGGGGAGCTGGGACAAACCCCCTAAGTGGGGTGTCGGTCTGTCCAGGTATCAATTGCTGCTTGTCATCTTGCCAACTCGAAGCCAATTTTTTTGTACGATCGTGCTTACTTCATGTTTTTTACTTCGTATCAAACACTGGGGGAGGGTCAACTATTGGTAAGCCATCAGACAGCGCTCATAATCATCAAACGTGATGCTATTTATCAAAGAATTTTATACACCCTAGGCACGCTTACTCACTTTTTCCCCATCCTCGCCCATCGTAGTAAATGTGTACAGCTTTGCTCGCTGCCCCACAAACTCTGTCATAATTTCACTATCATTTTCATCCTTCATTAGCCCTAGTCGTTTCTTGTTTTTGAAAAGAATGCCACACAAATTGTCGAGCGGATAGTCAGAGGTATCAAACATTGTATCCACATCACGTTTGATGATATCGTAGATGTTCGATACGTTAAATTGATGAATAAGGCTGTCTGTGTCGGTATACAACAATTTGGCCTCGTTGTTCAAAAAAATGGATTTTACATAATTATAGTGGAAATTGTGAAGATTGATTTTTGACAGATCTAGAATCGATGCACCGACGTAAATAGGTTTAGCGAAGTGAACTTTGACACCACTCATTTCAATGATTACCATATCAGCGCCAAATACGGTGCAGCTGTGAAAGTTTGCCCGGGCAATGAGCGCTCTCGTACCACCTCTTCCCTCCCATTTTGTGACCAATTTGACATCTTTATGATTTCGCACATTCTCCATAGTCTTGCCGAACACCGCGTCATTCATGAGTTTGTGAAAGTTTTTCTCAAATTCATTCCTAGACCGCTTGCGCATGTCTGTGTTGAGCGTAATGTAACGCTCGAGCCATGGAGATTGTGCACACTTTAAAACTCTGTGCACTTTCGTTACTCACAATCCTAAACTCGAACACTGTTTCAAATTTCTATAGTGCAATGTATACTTTGTTTTGGGGTAAAGGGTGGTCGCGAGTTTGGCGTTTTTACTACCTGGAGGAGTAAAATGCTCGGGACAAAGAGGCAAGTCTTTGTGATCCTCGTGGAGTTCCACAGGATATTCCAAATCTACCTCCAGAAAGTAGTCGATCGGCGAATCGTCCGAATGTTCCGTTATATCGATGTGCTAATACTCCCACTCGAACGAGCCGACCGGTAAATGCACGCTCATAGCTGCACCGTACAGGTCATTTACGTCAAAATACGTGGGATACGATTCCGCTTTTGTTTCGATCAAAATCTTTTCCCGTGAATCTATTATTGGCCCGAGCGTGTCGATTAGAACATTGTGATGCGTCGCCTCGAATGGTTCTCTAAATAAATAACACCATTTCAGGGTTGTCTAAAAGTTGCGAAGTTACATTGGTATGCTTTAGCATCACGTCAAAAGCAAGTCCCGGTGCAGTGTAGTAGTGCAACGGATCTGAATCGTATGTTTTGAAGCAGCTAGCGCGGAAATCTCCGAAACTATAGGCAAGCAAAAGAACATTGGTCTTCAAATATTAATCTGAATAGCTCCTCAATGACTCTCAATGAAATTCCCCACAAACATTTTTAGCGTGCTCGTAATCGGTGTCTGAAATATTTGCATCGTAGAGGTGCGAGTAGAAATGCTTCCTAGCAGGTAATCGCGTTCCATCGAGTTTCCCCCGACAATCGACGTATTCATAGGGAAAAACGCCTTTGCGGGTCATCAAACTGAAATGAGTCGGATTATTATAAAAACGTGTTATGTGCTTGTCGGCATCATTCAAATATTACGAGGGTTTATCGATGCTGCTAGCCATAAATCGAAACGAATCGATGAATCTCAAGTGCATCATCGTCCCATCAACGCGTTTCGTAAAGGATATATATTTTTCCTTATTTATGGGTAGTAGGGTAATTTCAGCGGGGAAAGTTGACGCGAGGGATTCCATTAAAAAGTGAGAAACGTAACCGGACAAATTGTGGAAAACTATTGGGATTGTGTACGTCTCTCTGAAATTCAAATTACACCGACTATGAGCAGGACCACGATATTTACCCGTGAAGTGACAGTGGTCATGACACTTTTTCTCCTCAGGGGTGAACGTCTTTCCGTAAATATAGCAATTCTTTGCGCGCATGTGACGATCGCGTTGCACTTGGGTAAGAGACTTCATCGGAATTGAGTTTTTGACGCGTGACTCTACTTTAATCGATAAATCTTCAAGCTGCTACATGATCCCATCTATGCAATCAACGCCGCGTTTACTGTCGAACTCCGATAAAGTCTCATCGTACGGGCAATGTACATAGTACGCTACACTGTGCGGGATATGCTTTTGAAATTTACGTGTTTTACGGGTTGAAACGTGATTTCGGAATTGATTAACCGATATAGACTCTAATATACATTCGAGATCGGCGTAAACGACAAACGGGACGGTACCCTCGTTCCGAAAATTTGAAAGTGCTAAATCTTTAGACTCGGGAAATTCCACGCATAATTTATTTAGCATTATACAATCTTGCCGATGATTGTCGTAGGCATGTTTCACACTGAAGTGACACAAACATCTGTCCCATAAAAACAGTTGACCATTATGTTCAGACAATTGTTTGCTCACCAATCGTGAAAGATCTTTAATCCAAGTAAAGTGGAACCTTGGTGTTAACTCGCGAGCCATATCATTTTCTGGGTTATTCTCAACCATCAGAAGATGAATCGTGTCAAAGTTCGCGGTACTTAAATGATTGCTCAAATAAATTGGCACGATGACGCTGTTATTTGATTTTGCATGATCTGAAAAAGTTTGAGATTCTATCCCATATACATTGATTAGCAAATTATTCAATCTCTCAAGCTTTTTCACATCATGTAGAGTGGCAGGGAATTTGATACCTGTACAGTCCAACTCGGAAATAAAGCGGCGATAATGGAGAGTCCTATCGGTGTTGGTGTTGACTTGGTGGCAGGCAGCAGTGATGGACCAGAGAAGACATCTTTCATCTTTGTTTTTCACCTTCACCACCCCCTCTTCCGCTGATTATCCTTGGGCAGCTTAACGAATGTCGAAAACCCCGCAGCGAGAGGCTGGTACCGGTTGATATTTACGGCAGTATTGAGGATCTCGATCATGCTCCACCCAGAATCGCGTTGTTCAAAATCCTCAACCTGCACAAGTAGATCGTTCCTCGCGTGCGTAAGCCAACCGTTCATATCGCTCGAGGGGAGGATCGCGATGTTGGCAGTGTCGAAGCTTTCAACTTCTTCCGCAATCCCCTCGTGCTTTATATTTTTAAATTTGCACGATAATGTGAGGTTAACCTTCACATTACCCTTCGCGCGCAGTACCAGCCTCAATCGCTCAACGATGATCCGCTGCGCGTCGTTGAAAAAGGCTTGAAAATTCTTATACCCGAGATTTGTGACAACTTTCGTTCGGATCCGGTTGGCGAAAGCACTATCGACTTCGTCCCACTGCATGCTGCCAGGACTGCCGATATCAGCACCGATCACCATTGCGTGCTGCTGCTGCCGCCGCTGCTGCTGTCGCTACCGCAGCTGTTGCCGAATCTTTGCTATCCAGGATTGTACGAGCGTGATTTTATGCTGAATTTGCAGTTTCGCACCTATGGTCGTTCTTGGGCGCTTGGAAACATCACGCAGTAACTGGAGATTTTCCATTCCAACGCCAATCCAGTGCTGGAAGATATCGTCATTTTCATGCTTAGGATGCAGCTCGCCTAACAAATCGTGAGCATTCTCCATCTTTTTGACGATATTTGAGTATTTTTCAGCGGCTATGACTTTAACATTGATATAAGCAGAAGTTTGTATAACTTTTGACTTGCACGTATCGTGTGAGACTGATGAGTCTGCATCGGGTGCGTTGAGTTAATATATGCAGATAGATCGCAAGAATTTTGGGGAGTGGTAGTGAGAGGTCCAAGCTTTATACCCTCCCCCCTTATCATCTGGCCAATTAACACAAAAGAATGTATTGGAAGTATGTTGAAATTATACAGTCGTTAAACGTTTTCCAGCGCACAATCATACGTCAGGACTTATCTTATTCTCCGTTGATCTGACGAGACTGGATCCAATCGGCTTTGCGTTCATCGTCATCTGGTTTCATGTCCGAAAATATTGCAATCACCTCGTTTTGCCATTTTCGAAAAGTCAGGATTAGCGTTTTGTTCTGAAAATGTATCCTGTGTAGTCTGTGCGGTAGCTTACGAGCTCTCCGGACACACTCAACGAGCCACCGAAGATCTTGTAGCGAAAACTCTGACGTCGCGTTGCTAAATCCGATAATTATTTCTTCGCCGGTAAATTCGTTATTACGTATCATTATAATTTTAATGCTTTCGTCTCACAAGAATAGTAGTCCGACTGATGTACAAGTTTCATGTGCTAATCAATTTTATACAGACGGTGGAAGTTTACGGGTGACGGTGAAAAAATTAAAATGGTATGCTGAAAATATCATTTTTCGCCCTGGGGGCAAACTCTTAGCGTGAAAGTTTACTGACCGTCAAAAACATCCTCAGCCTATCTAATTGCGGTGTCGCCATCCGATCGATTATCATAAAAGAATGTATTCGAAGTATATGGAAAATAATATTTTTGCCCTGGGGGTAAACTATTAGCGTGAAAGTTTACGGATGACGATGAAAAAATCAAAATGGCTGCTCATCCGACTAAGCAAAAAATCTCATGATCAAACTGTCTGACGATAAAAAATCAAAATGGCTGCTCATCCGACTAAGCAAAAACCAAATGGCTGCTATCAAAATGGCCGCTCATCACACGGCAAAATCGAGCGATTATACTCGTGACGTCATGTATGTTAACCGCCGGTTGCAATATCATGGGTATTTTTTGATTTAGAACTCTCATATCTTATCTACTGGCCTCACTTTTAATTATCTTCGGAAACTAAATCAGCCGAAAATAGCTCATTGCCCGGTGTAATCAGAGATACAAATAAAAAACAATTTCTCAACGGCACAAAAAATGAAAGCCAAAACAAGTTTTCTTATCTTATCAACTACCGGCGTTTATTATAATAATAACAATAATAAGCAAAATGTTGTAAACAACATGTTGGAACATTTCAATTATTGTATGTCGCGTCACCATACTTATCTAACTGTGTTACAACTTGATCACCAGATGTCTAACGCTATGACAATTTGTTTTGTTTTCGTCATTTATTTTGTTTAGCTCAGTTACATGTTGGTAGAATTAATGGAGTAAAGAACGAGTAAAGAAGTGCGTTTTATTTAATCTGGAAATTCTTCAAAGAACGAATAAAGAGGTGTGTTAGCCGTATCACTGTGGCAGTCAGTAAATCGAACTTGTGAATTCTTCGAGATTCCGACAGTTGCTGACATGTATACTGTTCCCAATACTTCAACAAATTCAGGCCGTTGACATTATTAGTTTAACAAAATATTAGTATTGCCAATAATCGAATAGTGTGTTCCCCCCCCCCCCCCCCCCCCCCCCCCCCCCCTACTGGCGCGATATGCGTGAACAAGAGAGAGACACAGAGAGAGAGACAGGGAGAGAGGGAGAGAGAGAAAGAGAGCGAGAGAGAGAAAGAGAGCGAGAGAGAGAGTTCAGCTCGCGTCGCTCGGTGAAAGAACCGCATGGGATACGCTATACTATTTTTGAAAATCTTTTGCGAATTGAGATTACACTTACTAATCATATGATCTTCGACCACTGGGAATCCGGTGGCATTAACTCATTTACTGTTTCTTTCCAATAACATACATCAAGCCTTGCCAAATTAGCATTAAACATATGTAAGTTGCTGCAATAATCGCCAGAAATTGAGGGCTCCGCAACATAAACGGGACGACAAGCGTCGAATAAGTATTTTCCAGTACGATATTTTTCAGACTTGCTTAAAAATCAATATGAAGATTTACGTTCGATGTAAAATTTCATTACGCGTCTTTATCCCAAATATACCATACTGATAATTTTTATAGTTTCTGAAATACAAGAGGTCATTTTTATGGAAGCAAAATATTTTTTTTTCACTTCAAATCGTTGTAACTTTATTCAGTATTGATATTTATTTTTGAAACTTTAACACGACAAACTTGAATGTATTCCGCGTCTTTGAAACCCAATTACAATCCTAAATATTGGATATAAACAAAATTGCGATTTTTTCCAAAGATTTCATGCAAAATTCCTTATTATACTATACATTGAAAAAGTTGTACGACGAAATTTGAAGTTTTAATTTTTCAATCACACCAACATTGTAACAATGCTTCGAAGAAGTTTTGTGAAAGTTTTCAGCTTCCTACCTCTTATTGTTCTGGAGCATTGTTAATTTATCTACGAGCGCGTGTCGCGGTCATCATTATGCTGTGACGTAAGAATAATTCATTAAATTCCAATTATGCTTCGACTTAATTTTAATTCACTACAGAGACAAAATAATTACTGAGTAAGAAGTTTCTTCTCTGCATGCACGATGTATAAGGAGACTCTAATGTGTAGATGTTGTGTTTACCCTTTTTGAATCCTTGCTTCCGATGAGAAGCCCGTAAGACAAGCAATGCTGTCTATTGAATGATATGCGGATGTGCAAATCATTTATCTACGAGAAAATATTTGTTGAAAGAATGTAAATTCGCAAAATTGGTGATTCCGAAAAATTAACGACGGAGCCAAGAATCGAACCTGGCGTCTAGAGATGCTTGACCGGAGTCTTACTCCACTGGACCACCTAGCCGCCCTGACTCTGTTGTCGTTAATTACTCTCATCACCAGTGAGTTCGAATTTGTTTTCCTGTGCCCGGTTTATGTGTGAGTAAGAAGTTTCTTCTCTGCATGCACGATGTATAAGGAGACTCTAATGTGTAGATGTTGTGTTTACTCTTTTTGAATCCTTGCAGGGCGGCTAGGTGGTCTAGTGGAGTAAGGCTCCGGTCGAGCATCTCTAGACGCCAGGTTCGATTCCTGGCTCCGTCGTTAATTTTTCGAAATCACCAATTTTTCGAATTTACATTCATTCAACAAATATTACCTCGTAGATTAATGATTTGCACATCCGCATATCATTCAATAGACGGCATTGCTTGTCTTACGGGCTTCTCATCGAAAGCAAGGATTCAAAAAGGGTAAACACAACATGAACACATTAGAGTCTCCTTATACATCGTGCATGCAGAGAAGAAACTTCTTACTCACACATAAACCGGGTACAGGAAAACAAATTCGAACTCACTGGTGATGAAATAAATTAACGACAACAGAGTCAGGGCGGCTAGGTGGTCTAGTGGAGTAAGGCTCCGGTCAAGCATCTCTAGACGCCAGGTTCGATTCCTGGCTCCGTCGTTAATTTTTCGAAATCACCAATTTTTCGAATTTACATTCTTTCCACAAAATAATTACTGTACGGTACGTTTTGTATTGAAACAAGTTTAATTTGTGGAATCGTTATTATCTTAGCACGTTATCTGTATTTAATAATGAGGATCTGATTTGTTCGTAAACGAATTAATTTCCCACTTTTTTTTTATTATGCCACATATTGTTTATGTATTTGAAAATTAAAACGGCACGCCAGTGGGAAATTATACAAAGTCTACTCCGTAAACGTTGCCTGATGCAAAGTGGTATAACTATATGTTATTCTCTTGTACGATACGTCGTTCGGAATGAAACGTACTTGCATTGTTGATACCGAAATGGTAAAGATATTCACAAATTTTACTTTATCCAACTAGTCCTGTGTCAAAATATCGTCAGTCGTCATGAAGATAATTATAATAATAATTTCGCTGCTTACGTCTGAAAATAAACAACATAACGGGACTACAAGTTGATTCCGGATTCTGGACGAATATTTTATAGGGTTGTAGTTAGTTTGTTGTATTATTCTTTTCGAGATTTTACAATATACAGGGTCTCCCTGAATTGCCTCCCACGGACTAGCCAGCATGATACCTCGTTAAAATCCAACCGAGAATTTCTTTTCCGGAAGCTCGTCCGACGCATGGTTTTTGAATTATAAGCTGTATACAGGGTGAGTAGTACAGCAAGGCGGGTTCTGCGTAGAAACACCTTCTTTACCGACCGAGCCGACCAGTCCGCCTATACGTTCTCCCCAGACTCAAACCCTTTTCCGCTCCGCGCAGCCCAGACGCAAACCCTTGAAAGTTACTCCCACTCTCGCAAGATCAAATGTGCTCTGCCGACCGTTCGTCGGTAAGAAAATCTCCCAAATGACCATGATCGTCGGTAAAAAATCCTCCAAATGACCATGATTGTCGGTAAGAGTGGTAAAAAATCCTCCAAATGACCATGATTGTCGGTAAAAAATCCTCAAAATGACCGTGATCGTCGGTAAAAATGCCTGAAATTGTCGTGGTGTTACCCCTTGTGGGATAAGTTGTATTCTTTGTCGGTGAAGAAAATCATACTCATCGAGCGGGATCGATAACTGCATTACCGAGCGCACTCCGTGAATCCTCAGGCGTTCGAGCGGTCCCCGTGGATCCTCGAACGTACGACCGGGAATCCTGGCGTGTGTCAGGTTTTGAGAGCTTCCAGAAGGTTCGAGAAGATTCTCGCGGACTTGAACGAATTTTAGACAAAACAATGCGATCGACAAGTTTCGACTTGACGGTCAGCGGCATGCGGTCAAAGGATTTCGGTGCGACGTTGAATTTGGGACAAACAATTCTCGGAACTATTAATCTTGGAATGTCACGTGGTTGATAAGGTGGTTAGACAAAACAATGCGTTCGACAAGTTTCGACTTGACGGCGAGCGGCATGCGGTCAAAGGATTTCGGTGCGACGTTGAATTCCGAAAGATCCGCTCTGACCTTGAACGAATTTTAGACAAAACAATGCGTTCGACAAGTTTCGACTTGACGGCGAGCGGCCTGC
Organism: Neodiprion pinetum; assembly: GCF_021155775.2. Taxonomy (NCBI): domain Eukaryota; kingdom Metazoa; phylum Arthropoda; class Insecta; order Hymenoptera; family Diprionidae; genus Neodiprion; species Neodiprion pinetum. Next base: position 15,233,150 of record NC_060238.1, on the reverse strand, counting down.
GGACAACGGATTGCAGTGCGACGTTGAGTTCGTGAGCCCTGTGAAGAAGCCGCCTGTGTGTGTGTGTGTGTGAGTCACGTCGGTGTTTACCCATAAAAGGGACCATGTCAGCGTAGAGCGATCATTCTAGAGCAAGCTTCGCAACTCTATCTTTGTCAAGTGTGTGATCGAAAGAAGAAGAAGAAACATGGATTCCGAAAAGTGTTTGAAATTGATACAAATTATGGAAACGGCGTTCAAGATTTTATCTGAAAAATCGTCACCGGCAGAGATTGCAAAATGGATTCGACTCGGAACCCAAAATATCAGGCTTTTGAATAGAATCTTACGCAACAACGCCTCAACGATCGGGGAGAAGACAAGAATTTTGACAACAATTGGAATTCTGAAATCGTTGGCAGTCAAATTTCAACAATTTCAAAAAGTGGGTGACGGATTACGAAGCCGAAGAAGAAGCGATCGAGTACGGTGGGAAGATTTGGAGACAGCTTTCGAGAGTCGAATTCGAACAAGAGCCATTATCAATCTGCGGCATAAAGATTTGAACAGGTTTTTGGAAGATGCGAAACACCTCGTCGTTGCAAGACTGAAGAAAATGCTACGAAAAGTGGGAAGTTTAAAAGCAAACTGTGTCTTGTGTTGTAAATTCAATATAACGAAAAACGCTGAACTTGTTGAGGAAATCAAATATTTCAACACCAGAAACCAGATCATCCTCCAGCCAGCTGACATACACGGGTGGTTCGAAGAGAACGTAAACCAAAAAGTGTTGGCCAAGGTGGAAGATTTTCAAGAGAGAGACTCTGGTTGGTCGCTGACCGAAATAATCAATTTGACTGTAAATATCAACAAGTACGTGCCACTGCGAGGCGGTGTGTTCACATACACACCACTACCCAAAGATATTCAAGATAAGAAGGCTGTCGTCAACATCCGCAACAGAGACGCGTATTGCTTCCTCTGGTCGGTCACTGCAGCCCTCTTTCCAGCCAACAACAAAAATCCCAATGAAATTACTTCGTATCCACATTTCAGCTCAGTGCTACAATACGACGGTTTGCATTTTCCAATGTCTTTAGACCAGATTCCAAAATTTGAGAAACTTAACAAACTCTCAATTAACGTTTATGGTATAGATAGTGCGGAAAAACAAAAGCGCAGTGAAATTGTACCCATTTATTTAAGCCGAAACAAGTCTGATAAACCTACAATCCATCTTTTAGTAATAGAGTCTGAAAACGACGATGATGATAATAGTATAGAAAATATTGAAAAGAATGTAACACATCATTTTGCATGGATTCGAAATTTATCGCGGTTGACAAGTTCCTAAATTTCTAAACATAAACGTCGTACTTGGTTATGTGATAGGTGTCTATCACACTTTCAATCTGAAGAGTGTTTAACAAAGCACAATGTAGATTGCATGAATTTAAACAAAACCAAAGTTATTCTACCTACAGATGAGGAAAAAATACTGAAATTCAAAAATTTCAAGCACAAAGAAACCGTTCCATTCTGCATTTACGCGGATCTCGAAAGTTTACTGGAACCTACGTTCAAAAAGATGGGTACAAGAACAATTTATCAGAAGCATCTTCCGTATAGTATAGCTTACTATCTACATTGTGCGTTTGACAACTCGCTTTCAAAATTCAAAATTAATCGCGGAGAGACTTGCGTTCAATGGTTTGTGAACGAGTTAGCGGAATTGGCACATTCGTTAGAAGTTTATTTCAAAACTGTTGTACCGATGGAACCGGAATTTCAATCAAATCAACGAATTTCACTCAACAACAGTGTGTCACATTTGTGAAAAACCGTTTACACTCACAGACGTGAAACATCGTGATCACTGCCATTTCACGGGAAAGTACCGTGGTGCTGCTCACCGAGGTTGCAATCTAAATTACCAAAATTCGCACATTATCCCAGTGATATTCCACAATCTGTCGGGTTACGACTCACATTTTCTGATCAAAGCACTGGCTGCATCGTTCGAGGGCAGAATTGAGCTTCTACCCGTAAACAAAGAAAAGTACATTTCTTTTATAAAATATGTCGAGGGGACAGATATAAAGTTTAGATTCGTAGATTCGTACCGTTTCATGCCCAGTAGTCTTGAGAAATTAGCAACGTATCTCGGTGATGATCAGAAATCAATCACACAAAAATTTTATCATAGCTCAGATAAATTTCAATTATTGACCAGAAAAGGAGTGTTCCCGTACGAATACATAGACAGTTGGAAGAAGCTCGAGGACAGACGGTTACCATCCAAACAACAATTTTACTCAAAATTAAATGATCGGGATATATCAGACGACGAATATGCACATGCATGTAAAGTTTGGCAAACTTTAAACGTTCAAACTTTGGGAGAGTATTCGGACTTGTATTTACAAACGGACGTGTTTTTACTGGCTAACGTTTTTCAAAACTTTCGACAGAGCTGTTGGACGACGTACAAACTGGACCCGTTACATTACTACACAGCGCCCGGTCTGTCGTTTGATGCAATGTTAAAATGTACAGGCATCGAACTCGAGCTTCTCACCGACATAGACATGGTTATGTTTATCGAAAAGGGTATTCGTGGTGGTGTGTCACAGTGTTCGAACAGATACGCAAAGGCCAACAATAGATATATGGGAGAGGAATTCGATCCTGAGGTCGAAGAATCTTATCTCATGTACTTTGACGTTAATAATTTGTACGGTGCTGCTATGAGCTTTGCTCTGCCATACAGTTCCTTCGAATGGTTATCAGACTTCGGACAATGCGACGTTCTTACCATCTCGGACGATGCGGAGTTTGGTTACATACTGGAGGTGGATTTGGAATATCCTGAGGAACTGCATGAAATTCATAAGGATTTACCACTGTGTCCGGAGCACTACATACCTCCGATCTCGAATAGTAAGCAACCGAAATTGACGCCCACGCTACTTTCCAAGAAAAACTACGTTGTTCACTACAGGGTTTTGAAACAATGCTTACAATTAGGCTTAAAATTACTCAAAATACACAGAGTTCTCAAATTCGGACAAACCCCGTGGCTCAAAAAATACATAGATTTGAATACCGATTTGCGCAAAAAATCTCACAACGAATTCGAGAAAAATTTTTACAAACTGACGAACAACGCAGTTTTTGGCAAAACAATGGAAAATGTTAGGAAGTATAGAGATGTCAGGCTGATCACGAAATGGGATTGAAGATACGGTGCTAGAGCTACTATAGCCAAACCCAATTTTCACAGCTGCACCGTTTTCGACAAAGATATAATTATCGTTGAAATGAGTAAGACGAAAGTCAAGTTGAATAAACCATTGTATGCAGGTTTCTCCATCATGGATCTGGCTAAAACATATATCTACGATTTTCATTACAATTACATTAAGCAGAAATTCGGCAACCGAGCAAAATTAATGTATACGGATACCGACAGTTTGATTTACAATTTTACCGTCCCCGACATATACGAACATATAAAGAAGGACTTGCACAAATTCGACACGTCGGATTATCCGCTTGACAACGTTTACGGAATGCTTCTAGCGAACAAAAAAGTTCTCGGCTTGATGAAAGATGAGAATAATGGAAAAATAATGCTGGAATTTGTAGGGTTAAGAGCTAAACTGTACGCATTCCGAGTCTTCGGAGATGAGAAAGACAATAAACGTGCCAAAGGTGTCAAAGGATCAGCGTTGAGAAAAATAACTTTCAACGATTATTTGGAATGTGTTTTGAACCGTGAAAATCTATCCTCAAATCAGCATTTGATATTGAGTCGAAAGCACGAGGTATACACCGTAGAACAGCAGAGAGTAGCACTGAGCTGGAATGACGACAAGCGGATCGTGTTTCAAAATACAACCGACACGCTTCCGTGGGGCTACAAGCCTACACCTTAGCTTTGTAATTTATAACTGTACCATGATGTATAAAATATTATTGTTATGTAGGATAGTGAATAAGAACGCTCCGAAATATAAGAAATTGTACAACGATGCATATGTCTGTCGATTGTCTAAAAAATGAAGACGCATACTTGTTGTGTGTCGGATGTAAAATAAAGAGGGACATACGTTTTTACAAAAAAAAATTCATTTATTCAAATGTTACGCATCCGATTCGTTTATCCAACTGTTGTGTGTATTGTCAAAACCTAACCATTTAACGTATATTTTTCTTCCGCGCTTCTTGAGCACCTTCTCCACCAGATAGATATCCGGATGTTTAACCTTGAGGAGCTCTTGTTCGTAGAAACCACCAGCGATGGGTTGATCTCGGTAGTCTTTGAGCTTGTACGTCACAGGATGAGTATCTTCCACTCGACTTATCGTGAATATTTCAGTCGTCCAATTGGGAGTGTAACCTTTCTCGAAGACATTTTTGAATTTGCTGATTCGAACTTTGTCGCCGGATTTGAACTTTGCCGATACGGTAGGTATCGCTCGAAGCCCTCCGTACGCCTGACGTAATAACAGCCTCTCGTTTGCAACGGTAACATCCGACGGTTTCATTCTTATGGTTCGGTGTTTGACGTTGTTGTAAGCCGAAAACAAATCAGATAAGATATCGAGCCACTTGTAGCTTCCTTGCATGCTGAACCGTGTCCACATTTTACCTTTCAGCGTGCGATTGAAACGTTCACAGATCGAAGCCTTCAAATTACTGTACGTGGAGTAAAGTTTGATTCCGTAACGTGTCATAAGCGATTCAAATTTCGAGTTGTGAAATTCCGTTCCTCTGTCAACGTGTAAATTTTTCGGTACCCGTCCTTGAACAAGCACAGATTCCATTGCCTTCGTAACATCATCTCCAGACTTGCTCTTTATCGGTACAGCCCACGCATACTTTGAAAAGATATCAATGACTGTGAGCATGTACTTGTAACCTTTGTTTTGTCCAGCGTATGACGTCATATACGTCGTACGACGGGGTCCACCCTTTATCGGACCCGCCATCCCTAAATTTTTGAGTTTTATTGCTCTCCCGCCGTCTCTGACGTCATTTTTCCCTCCGAGATGCGCAGAACGCAGTGCGCACCGTTTCCAAATTCTTGCGATCTATCGGCCTATATATATATAAGCTCAACGCATCCGATGCAGACTCGTCAGTCTTACACGATACGTGCAAGTCAAAAAAGTTATACAAAGTTCAGCTTATATCAACGTCAAAGTCATGGCAGTCGAAGCGTAATATACGGAACAAGAGACTGTGCAATGTCGCAGATCCCGCAGAGCAGAACAATGCTGTAACTTTAAAAATCTTGAGACAAGAATTCAGCGTGTTGCAAAAACAAATCGACAACCTCGATCAAATGATCAAAGCTTTAGAGCTTACTACGGAGAAAGCCTTGGATACCTTTCACACAGACTTTGAAACAGGCAGAGACCTGTCGATTCGAAACGCTGATAACATTTCCAAATTGGACACCCGACTAAGAGCGTTGGAATATGAACGAGGAAAAGCAAGCACTGGTGACGGAACTGCATAAGCCTGCACGCCGGAATTACCCGCGTCGTCGTGTAGACGTGCGCGGCATCGACGAGACCTGGCAGGCGGATCTTGTTGATATGACGTCATACGCTGGACAAAACAAAGGTTACAAGTACATGCTCACAGTCATTGATATCTTTTCAAAGTATGCGTGGGCTGTACCGATAAAGAGCAAGTCTGGAGATGATGTTACGAAGGCAATGGAATCTGTGCTTGTTCAAGGACGGGTACCGAAAAATTTACACGTTGACAGAGGAACGGAATTTCACAACTCGAAATTTGAATCGCTTATGACACGTTACGGAATCAAACTTTACTCCACGTACAGTAATTTGAAGGCTTCGATCTGTGAACGTTTCAATCGCACGCTGAAAGGTAAAATGTGGACACGGTTCAGCATGCAAGGAAGCTACAAGTGGCTCGATATCTTATCTGATTTGTTTTCGGCTTACAACAACGTCAAACACCGAACCATAAGAATGAAACCGTCGGATGTTACCGTTGCAAACGAGAGGCTGTTATTACGTCAGGCGTACGGAGGGCTTCGAGCGATACCTACCGTATCGGCAAAGTTCAAATCCGGCGACAAAGTTCGAATCAGCAAATTCAAAAATGTCTTCGAGAAAGGTTACACTCCCAATTGGACGACTGAAATATTCACGATAAGTCGAGTGGAAGATACTCATCCTGTGACGTACAAGCTCAAAGACTACCGAGATCAACCCATCGCTGGTGGTTTCTACGAACAAGAGCTCCTCAAGGTTAAACATCCGGATATCTATCTGGTGGAGAAGGTGCTCAAGAAGCGCGGAAGAAAAATATACGTTAAATGGTTAGGTTTTGACAATACACACAACAGTTGGATAAACGAATCGGATGCGTAACATTTGAATAAATGAATTTTTTTTTGTAAAAACGTATGTCCCTCTTTATTTTACATCCGACACACAACAAGTATGCGTCTTCATTTTTTAGACAATCGACAGACATATGCATCGTTGTACAATTTCTTATATTTCGGAGCGTTCTTATTCACTATCCTACATAACAATAATATTTTATTTTGTGAAACGTATATAATTTTTGAACTACTGGTAAATTCGAAAAATTAACGACGGAGCCAGGAATCGAACCTGGTATCTAGCGATGCTTTACCGGAGCCTTACTCCACTAGACCACCTAGCCGCCCTGACTCTGATGTCGTTAATTCCTCTCATTACCAGTAAGTTCAAATTTGTTTTCTTGTGCTGTGATAGTATATGTGAATATAGAAAGTGTTCTTCCTCTTCGAGCACATTTGTAAGAATGTCTGTAAGTGTTTACATTTTGGTATCTTACGCTTCTTGGTGCGAAGCTCGTAAGACAGTCAATGACCGTCTAATATTGAAATGCGGATATGCATCATCAACATTAATAATAATCACGAGGTAATTTTCATTTTGTGAAACGTATATAATTTTTGAACTACTGGTAAATTCGAAAAATTAACGACGGAGCCAGGAATCGAACCTGGTATCTAGCGATGCTTTACCGGAGCCTTACTCCACTAGACCACCTAGCCGCCCTGACTCTGATGTCGTTAATTCCTCTCATTACCAGTAAGTTCAAATTTGTTTTCTTGTGCTGTGATAGTATATGTGAATATAGAAAGTGTTCTTCCTCTTCGAGCACATTTGTAAGAATGTCTGTAAGTGTTTACATTTTGGTATCTTACGCTTCTTGGTGCGAAGCTCGTAAGACAGTCAATGACCGTCTAATATTGAAATGCGGATATGCATCATCAACATTAATAATAATCACGAGGTAATTTTCATTTTGTGAAACGTATATAATTTTTGAACTACTGGTAAATTCGAAAAATTAACGACGGAGCCAGGAATCGAACCTGGTATCTAGCGATGCTTTACCGGAGCCTTACTCCACTAGACCACCTAGCCGCCCTGACTCTGATGTCGTTAATTCCTCTCATTACCAGTAAGTTCAAATTTGTTTTCTTGTGCTGTGATAGTATATGTGAATATAGAAAGTGTTCTTCCTCTTCGAGCACATTTGTAAGAATGTCTGTAAGTGTTTACATTTTGGTATCTTACGCTTCTTGGTGCGAAGCTCGTAAGACAGTCAATGACCGTCTAATATTGAAATGCGGATATGCATCATCAACATTAATAATAATCACGAGGTAATTTTCATTTTGTGAAACGTATATAATTTTTGAACTACTGGTAAATTCGAAAAATTAACGACGGAGCCAGGAATCGAACCTGGTATCTAGCGATGCTTTACCGGAGCCTTACTCCACTAGACCACCTAGCCGCCCTGACTCTGATGTCGTTAATTCCTCTCATTACCAGTAAGTTCAAATTTGTTTTCTTGTGCTGTGATAGTATATGTGAATATAGAAAGTGTTCTTCCTCTTCGAGCACATTTGTAAGAATGTCTGTAAGTGTTTACATTTTGGTATCTTACGCTTCTTGGTGCGAAGCTCGTAAGACAGTCAATGACCGTCTAATATTGAAATGCGGATATGCATCATCAACATTAATAATAATCACGAGGTAATTTTCATTTTGTGAAACGTATATAATTTTTGAACTACTGGTAAATTCGAAAAATTAACGACGGAGCCAGGAATCGAACCTGGTATCTAGCGATGCTTTACCGGAGCCTTACTCCACTAGACCACCTAGCCGCCCTGACTCTGATGTCGTTAATTCCTCTCATTACCAGTAAGTTCAAATTTGTTTTCTTGTGCTGTGATAGTATATGTGAATATAGAAAGTGTTCTTCCTCTTCGAGCACATTTGTAAGAATGTCTGTAAGTGTTTACACTTTGGTATCTTACGCTTCTTGGTGCGAAGCTCGTAAGACAGTCAATGACCGTCTAATATTGAAATGCGGATATGCATCATCAACATTAATAATAATCACGAGGTAATTTTCATTTTGTGAAACGTATATAATTTTTGAACTACTGGTAAATTCGAAAAATTAACGACGGAGCCAGGAATCGAACCTGGTATCTAGCGATGCTTTACCGGAGCCTTACTCCACTAGACCACCTAGCCGCCCTGACTCTGATGTCGTTAATTCCTCTCATTACCAGTAAGTTCAAATTTGTTTTCTTGTGCTGTGATAGTATATGTGAATATAGAAAGTGTTCTTCCTCTTCGAGCACATTTGTAAGAATGTCTGTAAGTGTTTACATTTTGGTATCTTACGCTTCTTGGTGCGAAGCTCGTAAGACAGTCAATGACCGTCTAATATTGAAATGCGGATATGCATCATCAACATTAATAATAATCACGAGGTAATTTTCATTTTGTGAAACGTATATAATTTTTGAACTACTGGTAAATTCGAAAAATTAACGACGGAGCCAGGAATCGAACCTGGTATCTAGCGATGCTTTACCGGAGCCTTACTCCACTAGACCACCTAGCCGCCCTGACTCTGATGTCGTTAATTCCTCTCATTACCAGTAAGTTTAAATTTGTTTTCTTGTGCTGTGATAGTATATGTGAATATAGAAAGTGTTCTTCCTCTTCGAGCACAATTGTAAGAATGTCTGTAAGTGTTTACATTTTGGTATCTTACGCTTCTTGGTGCGAAGCTCGTAAGACAGTCAATGACCGTCTAATATTGAAATGCGGATATGCATCATCAACATTAATAATAATCACGAGGTAATTTTCATTTTGTGAAACGTATATAATTTTTGAACTACTGGTAAATTCGAAAAATTAACGACGGAGCCAGGAATCGAACCTGGTATCTAGCGATGCTTTACCGGAGCCTTACTCCACTAGACCACCTAGCCGCCCTGACTCTGATGTCGTTAATTCCTCTCATTACCAGTAAGTTCAAATTTGTTTTCTTGTGCTGTGATAGTATATGTGAATATAGAAAGTGTTCTTCCTCTTCGAGCACATTTGTAAGAATGTCTGTAAGTGTTTACATTTTGGTATCTTACGCTTCTTGGTGCGAAGCTCGTAAGACAGTCAATGACCGTCTAATATTGAAATGCGGATATGCATCATCAACATTAATAATAATCACGAGGTAATTTTTATTTTGTGAAACGTATATAATTTTTGAACTACTGGTAAATTCGAAAAATTAACGACGGAGCCAGGAATCGAACCTGGTATCTAGCGATGCTTTACCGGAGCCTTACTCCACTAGACCACCTAGCCGCCCTGACTCTGATGTCGTTAATTCCTCTCATTACCAGTAAGTTCAAATTTGTTTTCTTGTGCTGTGATAGTATATGTGAATATAGAAAGTGTTCTTCCTCTTCGAGCACATTTGTAAGAATGTCTGTAAGTGTTTACATTTTGGTATCTTACGCTTCTTGGTGCGAAGCTCGTAAGACAGTCAATGACCGTCTAATATTGAAATGCGGATATGCATCATCAACATTAATAATAATCACGAGGTAATTTTCATTTTGTGAAACGTATATAATTTTTGAACTACTGGTAAATTCGAAAAATTAACGACGGAGCCAGGAATCGAACCTGGTATCTAGCGATGCTTTACCGGAGCCTTACTCCACTAGACCACCTAGCCGCCCTGACTCTGATGTCGTTAATTCCTCTCATTACCAGTAAGTTCAAATTTGTTTTCTTGTGCTGTGATAGTATATGTGAATATAGAAAGTGTTCTTCCTCTTCGAGCACATTTGTAAGAATGTCTGTAAGTGTTTACATTTTGGTATCTTACGCTTCTTGGTGCGAAGCTCGTAAGACAGTCAATGACCGTCTAATATTGAAATGCGGATATGCATCATCAACATTAATAATAATCACGAGGTAATTTTCATTTTGTGAAACGTATATAATTTTTGAACTACTGGTAAATTCGAAAAATTAACGACGGAGCCAGGAATCGAACCTGGTATCTAGCGATGCTTTACCGGAGCCTTACTCCACTAGACCACCTAGCCGCCCTGACTCTGATGTCGTTAATTCCTCTCATTACCAGTAAGTTCAAATTTGTTTTCTTGTGCTGTGATAGTATATGTGAATATAGAAAGTGTTCTTCCTCTTCGAGCACATTTGTAAGAATGTCTGTAAGTGTTTACATTTTGGTATCTTACGCTTCTTGGTGCGAAGCTCGTAAGACAAGAAGCGTAAGATACCAAAATGTAAACACTTACAGACATTCTTACAAATGTGCTCGAAGAGGAAGAACACTTTCTATATTCACAAATAATATTTTATACATCATGGTACAGTTATAAATTACAAAGCTAAGGTGTAGGCTTGTAGCCCCACGGAAGCGTGTCGGTTGTATTTTGAAACACGATCCGCTTGTCGTCATTCCAGCTCAGTGCTACTCTCTGCTGTTCTACGGTGTATACCTCGTGCTTTCGACTCAATATCAAATGCTGATTTGAGGATAGATTTTCACGGTTCAAAACACATTCCAAATAATCGTTGAAAGTTATTTTTCTCAACGCTGATCCTTTGACACCTTTGGCACGTTTATTGTCTTTCTCATCTCCGAAGACTCGGAATGCGTACAGTTTAGCTCTTAACCCTACAAATTCCAGCATTATTTTTCCATTATTCTCATCTTTCATCAAGCCGAGAACTTTTTTGTTCGCTAGAAGCATTCCGTAAACGTTGTCAAGCGGATAATCCGACGTGTCGAATTTGTGCAAGTCCTTCTTTATATGTTCGTATATGTCGGGGACGGTAAAATTGTAAATCAAACTGTCGGTATCCGTATACATTAATTTTGCTCGGTTGCCGAATTTCTGCTTAATGTAATTGTAATGAAAATCGTAGATATATGTTTTAGCCAGATCCATGATGGAGAAACCTGCATACAATGGTTTATTCAACTTGACTTTCGTCTTACTCATTTCAACGATAATTATATCTTTGTCGAAAACGGTGCAGCTGTGAAAATTGGGTTTGGCTATAGTAGCTCTAGCACCGTATCTTCAATCCCATTTCGTGATCAGCCTGACATCTCTATACTTCCTAACATTTTCCATTGTTTTGCCAAAAACTGCGTTGTTCGTCAGTTTGTAAAAATTTTTCTCGAATTCGTTGTGAGATTTTTTGCGCAAATCGGTATTCAAATCTATGTATTTTTTGAGCCACGGGGTTTGTCCGAATTTGAGAACTCTGTGTATTTTGAGTAATTTTAAGCCTAATTGTAAGCATTGTTTCAAAACCCTGTAGTGAACAACGTAGTTTTTCTTGGAAAGTAGCGTGGGCGTCAATTTCGGTTGCTTACTATTCGAGATCGGAGGTATGTAGTGCTCCGGACACAGTGGTAAATCCTTATGAATTTCATGCAGTTCCTCAGGATATTCCAAATCCACCTCCAGTATGTAACCAAACTCCGCATCGTCCGAGATGGTAAGAACGTCGCATTGTCCGAAGTCTGATAACCATTCGAAGGAACTGTATGGCAGAGCAAAGCTCATAGCAGCACCGTACAAATTATTAACGTCAAAGTACATGAGATAAGATTCTTCGACCTCAGGATCGAATTCCTCTCCCATATATCTATTGTTGGCCTTTGCGTATCTGTTCGAACACTGTGACACACCACCACGAATACCCTTTTCGATAAACATAACCATGTCTATGTCGGTGAGAAGCTCGAGTTCGATGCCTGTACATTTTAACATTGCATCAAACGACAGACCGGGCGCTGTGTAGTAATGTAACGGGTCCAGTTTGTACGTCGTCCAACAGCTCTGTCGAAAGTTTTGAAAAACGTTAGCCAGTAAAAACACGTCCGTTTGTAAATACAAGTCCGAATACTCTCCCAAAGTTTGAACGTTTAAAGTTTGCCAAACTTTACATGCATGTGCATATTCGTCGTCTGATATATCCCGATCATTTAATTTTGAGTAAAATTGTTGTTTGGATGGTAACCGTCTGTCCTCGAGCTTCTTCCAACTGTCTATGTATTCGTACGGGAACACTCCTTTTCTGGTCAATAATTGAAATTTATCTGAGCTATGATAAAATTTTTGTGTGATTGATTTCTGATCATCACCGAGATACGTTGCTAATTTCTCAAGACTACTGGGCATGAAACGGTACGAATCTACGAATCTAAACTTTATATCTGTCCCCTCGACATATTTTATAAAAGAAATGTACTTTTCTTTGTTTACGGGTAGAAGCTCAATTCTGCCCTCGAACGATGCAGCCAGTGCTTTGATCAGAAAATGTGAGTCGTAACCCGACAGATTGTGGAATATCACTGGGATAATGTGCGAATTTTGGTAATTTAGATTGCAACCTCGGTGAGCAGCACCACGGTACTTTCCCGTGAAATGGCAGTGATCACGATGTTTCACGTCTGTGAGTGTAAACGGTTTTTCACAAATGTGACACACTGTTGTTGAGTGAAATTCGTTGATTTGATTGAAATTCCGGTTCCATCGGTACAACAGTTTTGAAATAAACTTCTAACGAATGTGCCAATTCCGCTAACTCGTTCACAAACCATTGAACGCAAGTCTCTCCGCGATTAATTTTGAATTTTGAAAGCGAGTTGTCAAACGCACAATGTAGATAGTAAGCTATACTATACGGAAGATGCTTCTGATAAATTGTTCTTGTACCCATCTTTTTGAACGTAGGTTCCAGTAAACTTTCGAGATCCGCGTAAATGCAGAATGGAACGGTTTCTTTGTGCTTGAAATTTTTGAATTTCAGTATTTTTTCCTCATCTGTAGGTAGAATAACTTTGGTTTTGTTTAAATTCATGCAATCTACATTGTGCTTTGTTAAACACTCTTCAGATTGAAAGTGTGATAGACACCTATCACATAACCAAGTACGACGTTTATGTTTAGAAATTTAGGAACTTGTCAACCGCGATAAATTTCGAATCCATGCAAAATGATGTGTTACATTCTTTTCAATATTTTCTATACTATTATCATCATCGTCGTTTTCAGACTCTATTACTAAAAGATGGATTGTAGGTTTATCAGACTTGTTTCGGCTTAAATAAATGGGTACAATTTCACTGCGCTTTTGTTTTTCCGCACTATCTATACCATAAACGTTAATTGAGAGTTTGTTAAGTTTCTCAAATTTTGGAATCTGGTCTAAAGACATTGGAAAATGCAAACCGTCGTATTGTAGCACTGAGCTGAAATGTGGATACGAAGTAATTTCATTGGGATTTTTGTTGTTGGCTGGAAAGAGGGCTGCAGTGACCGACCAGAGGAAGCAATACGCGTCTCTGTTGCGGATGTTGACGACAGCCTTCTTATCTTGAATATCTTTGGGTAGTGGTGTGTATGTGAACACACCGCCTCGCAGTGGCACGTACTTGTTGATATTTACAGTCAAATTGATTATTTCGGTCAGCGACCAACCAGAGTCTCTCTCTTGAAAATCTTCCACCTTGGCCAACACTTTTTGGTTTACGTTCTCTTCGAACCACCCGTGTATGTCAGCTGGCTGGAGGATGATCTGGTTTCTGGTGTTGAAATATTTGATTTCCTCAACAAGTTCAGCGTTTTTCGTTATATTGAATTTACAACACAAGACACAGTTTGCTTTTAAACTTCCCACTTTTCGTAGCATTTTCTTCAGTCTTGCAACGACGAGGTGTTTCGCATCTTCCAAAAACCTGTTCAAATCTTTATGCCGCAGATTGATAATGGCTCTTGTTCGAATTCGACTCTCGAAAGCTGTCTCCAAATCTTCCCACCGTACTCGATCGCTTCTTCTTCGGCTTCGTAATCCGTCACCCACTTTTTGAAATTGTTGAAATTTGACTGCCAACGATTTCAGAATTCCAATTGTTGTCAAAATTCTTGTCTTCTCCCCGATCGTTGAGGCGTTGTTGCGTAAGATTCTATTCAAAAGCCTGATATTTTGGGTTCCGAGTCGAATCCATTTTGCAATCTCTGCCGGTGACGATTTTTCAGATAAAATCTTGAACGCCGTTTCCATAATTTGTATCAATTTCAAACACTTTTCGGAATCCATGTTTCTTCTTCTTCTTTCGATCACACACTTGACAAAGATAGAGTTGCGAAGCTTGCTCTAGAATGATCGCTCTACGCTGACATGGTCCCTTTTATGGGTAAACACCGACGTGACTCACACACACACACACACAGGCGGCTTCTTCACAGGGCTCACGAACTCAACGTCGCACTGCAATCCGTTGTCCGCAGGCCGCTCGCCGTCAAGTCGAAACTTGTCGAACGCATTGTTTTGTCTAAAATTCGTTCAAGGTCAGAGCGGATCTTTCGGAATTCAACGTCGCACCGAAATCCTTTGACCGCATGCCGCTCGCCGTCAAGTCGAAACTTGTCGAACGCATTGTTTTGTCTAACCACCTTATCAACCACGTGACATTCCAAGATTAATAGTTCCGAGAATTGTTTGTCCCAAATTCAACGTCGCACCGAAATCCTTTGACCGCATGCCGCTGACCGTCAAGTCGAAACTTGTCGATCGCATTGTTTTGTCTAAAATTCGTTCAAGTCCGCGAGAATCTTCTCGAACCTTCTGGAAGCTCTCAAAACCTGACACACGCCAGGATTCCCGGTCGTACGTTCGAGGATCCACGGGGACCGCTCGAACGCCTGAGGATTCACGGAGTGCGCTCGGTAATGCAGTTATCGATCCCGCTCGATGAGTATGATTTTCTTCACCGACAAAGAATACAACTTATCCCACAAGGGGTAACACCACGACAATTTCAGGCATTTTTACCGACGATCACGGTCATTTTGAGGATTTTTTACCGACAATCATGGTCATTTGGAGGATTTTTTACCACTTTTACCGACAATCATGGTCATTTGGAGGATTTCTTACCGACGATCATGGTCATTTGGGAGATTTTCTTACCGACGAACGGTCGGCAGAGCACATTTGATCTTGCGAGAGTGGGAGTAACTTTCAAGGGTTTGCGTCTGGGCTGCGCGGAGCGGAAAAGGGTTTGAGTCTGGGGAGAATGTATAGGCGGACTGGTCGGCTCGGTCGGTAAAGAAGGTGTTTCTACGCAGAACCCGCCTTGCTATACCACTAGGGTGTCCCCAAATTGCCTCCCACGGACTAGCCAGCATAATACCTCGTTAAAATCCAACCAAGAATTTTTTTTCCGGAAGCTCGTCCGATGCATAGTTTTTGAATTATAAGCGATAGCGCTAGGCCAATTAAAGTGCACCATTTTATCTAGATATGCCGCTACGCAAATTGCTGTTTTGTTCGACTGGGTGAATTATTATTATTCGTTCACAAATTGAATATCGGCACCTCCCCTCTCTCCCTGTTGTACCCCTTCTCGGGCGCTGACCTCGGTATTGTTGCCGCGGCACACGCTGCCGGCCGCACATCCATGGGCGCACATCCATGGGCGCACACTCGTGTGTGTAAACAGAAGCGCATCCTCAAGCATAAGGAGTGCAGCAGCGAGAGAGGGGAGGTGCCGATATTTAATTCATAAACGAGAAATAATAATTCACTCAGACGAACAAAACAGCAATTTCCGTTGCGGCAAATCTAGATGAAATGGTGCACTCGGATTGGCCTACCGCTATCGCTTATAATTCAAAAACTATGCTTCGGACGAGCTTCCGGAAAAGAAATTTTTGGTTGGATTTCAACGAGGTATCATGCTGGCTAGTCCGTGGGAGGCAATTTAGGGACACCCTGTATATTACTTACCTTAATCGTGTATACTTGTAGAATAATCATAAATATCGGATATCAAGCACTATTTTATTCACTCTGAGCATATCCGCTTATATTTAGTTAACCAATATTTTTGGTTTATGATATTTCATTATTGCGGAATCAATCATAACTCATTATTAATTTTATGTAATTCTTAGACGGTTCGTCAAGTTTCCATTTAAAAAAATGTCGTAATATGATTTA
The DNA here is from genome assembly GCF_021155775.2 of Neodiprion pinetum. Lineage (NCBI taxonomy): Eukaryota > Metazoa > Arthropoda > Insecta > Hymenoptera > Diprionidae > Neodiprion > Neodiprion pinetum. The sequence goes on along the minus strand of NC_060238.1, from coordinate 15,216,756 downwards.
TCATGTTTATTCTTTCGTTGGATTTTTAGTAAATTGAATTACTTGAACTTCACGTCGGCACTCGCTTTTTTATTTTCGAGCTCCATTCACGAAAAAATCACAAAGGAAGACGGTGTGACTACGGTGGCGGCTTCGAAATTGATCAATATGGCTGTTTGTCATTTGTTTGAGGAAATTTGCCATGAGTTGAACTGTGTGGAGATTGATCGGAATAAAAATGTTGATATCGCTAACTTTATGAGGGGGCACGTATCCTTAAGTCCGGATCAGCAATATAGTTTGGAGAATACCAGTTGGTTGATTGGTGATACCGAACTGGCTAATGCTCTCGAATAGTAGTTTGAAACTTCTCTCACATTTGAAAAATCCCTCGTGCAGAAACAGGTTGTAAGGTTTGATATGGAATTGAAATGTTCGCGGTCTTATTAGGCCACAAAATGTAACACGAGATGGAACGGGTGAGGCGGCGCCCAGGGGCGCTAATTGCCGATACGGTTGGGGTAACCGCTCGGCCAGCGAAAGGGGGGAGATCTTCTGTGTCACCGGGATCTCGTCCTCTTCCTCTCTGGGGACGTCAAGGCGCACGGTCGTTCGGTAGCCCATTATAACTCGGAAAGAAGGAAAGAGGAAGGAAGGAAGAAGGAAGGGAGAAGGAAGGAGCGGGTACAGAATTTGGAGATCAGGACAGATTTGGCCATTAGTGGAGTTTGATAATCGATTCTCCGCCATTCCCTCGACCCTATAGTCCCCGGAGGTTAAGGAAAGAGCCAACGATAAAAAGCCCGTGAATAAGATAAGTCCCCAAGGCAACTTTAATTTCATACTTTCGACATTGTAAGGCTGGGTAGCGGAATGTATGGCGAAAAACGTTCGAATGCAAATATATTTAAACCTCTATGTGAAGTAATAATTTAGCCGTTCCCGTTTCATTTAGGATTTGTACAGCAAGACGATACTACAGCTTCTTTTTATCATGTGTGAGAGTCGGGACCCGCATTTCAGTGGTTAATATTGATAAAATAGTACATTGAATATGAGATTAAACATGTGTTGAATCGATCGGCCTAGGCGTAGAAGTGATATCACCTTTCATCGCAACTCGTTCTGTAATTTTGTTATTCATTTTCTCTTTCGGGGACCGATAACATTTTGTTCATTTGTTCTATTAAAGGGAAAAATTAGGCATCGGTTTATTGTATCCATATCCTTGAAATTTAATATCTTTCTAATCTCAATTATCTCACAAGGTGTTTGACAAAGTGAGTTGTGAAAAAAGTTGCTCATTCGAAAACTCGAAAACTTCAACAAGTTTCTACTTTTGCGGGTACTTCATAGAATATACATATATATATAGTGCTACGCCAATCCTCTTACGCTACTGTGAATGCTAATTTAAACCAGCGATGATCAACATATTTGATTAGTATACTAACAAATTTTTCCGTGAATGTGGAGAGAGCTTTTCTGTGTTTCCTATCACCATATTAATAAAAAAATTGTAAGACGGGTCACGCCGTTCAGGCGCTGAATTGGTGGGTTGAGGTTTGAACTCGGTCCGGCTACACCTTGGCAAGGTTTTCTGCAGTTTCCCCCCTTGCCCCCCTTGTGCGAATACGGGTGTTTCTATTGAACATCTTAAGACAGCTGCAGCCGCATAATGATGGTCATCAATCCATCTCTTTCCTTGCCCCGCACAGGTCTACGTAGACCTCCGAGGACATACTGTAATTGGTATGGCGGGAACTGACTGTAAAAAATAAGATAAAATAAATAAATATCAAAGCATCCAACCGTTATTATTCGAAACTTTCACCCAACCACATGATAAATGAAAAAGTTACCATCTTGCAGCGAGCATTGGAATTATCACGCAGAGTCGATCGATGGAATCGTCGATTGATCGATAATGCGACAAACCTGCGATAACACCCGGTAACACCAACTGTCGGTAAGATCAGAGATAACAATTTCGTGCGTTAAATGTCTGCCATCTACCAATAAAACTTTGAAACGTCTGCTCATCCGACAAAGAAATAATCAAAATAGCTGCTCATCTGACCGAGCAATAATCAAAATGGCCGCTTATCTGACTAAGCAAAAATCAAAATGCCTGCTCATCTGACTAAGCAAAAAATGTCATTGTCGAACTGTCTGTTGGTAAGATCGGGCAAAAATACTGGTGACGCCACCTATGTTAACGCTTCAGCCCGTAACAATATTAAGGGTAAGGTGAATTATCGCAGCGGTAACATACCGACTGTCGGTAAGGTAGGAATCGGGGCAACTCTGCCGGTACGCCGCCATTTTGTGTCCCAGAACTCTTATATCCATACTACTGGTTTATCAGCGATACTATCGCACAGATTTGACGATGGCATAGAACGGTCGACGGCCTCCGCAATATTAGAAGCTATCATCATCAGACAGGAACTTTCGATATTTTTGGATACGACTACTTTTCAATAAAATGTACAAAACATAAATCGTGAATGAAACGTATTTTTAATTTGATGTGAATAATGAATCTGTTTACAATAAGCGTTGGTTTTACTCACCTAATTCTATTCAGACTCCCACTTGCTGATGACATTTTACATTGAATTTCAGATTTTGTCTCTCAGTAAATAACACCTAATTCCTGTATCATTTAATATTTGCTTTTCCGTTGAACTCTTTATTGCGTCGGTTGAATGTCTTCCGATATCGACCACGGTATTGCTGAACGATACTATGCTTCTTAGACTACTCACGCAACGTAAAAATAAACAGCAACATAACCTCAATCCGTGGTTTTACGCGTGAGAGATCCACAGCTCTTGTCTTATTTTGTGTACGTTGGCCGTCTGCCAGCAGACGAAAAGATCGCCGCGGGGCGATTTCACTAACCAATGAGATTGAATTATTTGGCGCATGCTCATTTACTGTATAGTTTCTAGAGATTGTCCCGGTATGTAAAATGGATAAATAACAAGAAAATATAAGTCGTCAAACGCAAAAGACTGTGACCTGTCACATAGGGTGACTAAAAAGGGTCGCCCGCCATATAGGGTGGCGGCAAAGACTAACCTGTTACATAGGTTGATCCACAAGGGTCATCTGCCATATAGGGTGGTGGCAAAGTATGGCCTGTCATATAGGGTGACCGAAAGGGGTTGTCAGCCATATAGGGAGGCGGCAAGTTCATCTGTAACATGGGGTCGTAAAAAAGGGTAAAAGACCATACAGATGACGGTACAATGGGTCCGCAGCCTGAGGCGGCTGTGTGAAGAGGTTCAACATGCCGAGAGATCGGCTCGTAGCAAAAGCAGAAAGTTGAGCGTCTGGTCCGACGATAGTCGAACGGTTCTATAACCAAAGGAGAGGGGAGAAGATTCTGAGGCCAGCAGCGGCAGACTTTCGCGCAGTGAGTTGGTCGCAACTCGAATGTATTACGAAGCAGACCTGAAAATAAAATCTCTCTGGCCGAGAAGTATTCGCCTCACTACTTTCTCCTTCCTCCGCTTTTACCCTTGATTCCGCCTGGACGGGTTGGGAAAATAACAATTATGAAACTTAACAGGCTCACCGACTGACCTCGCAGGCGGTGAGTAGTTTGACTCTTACGGGTTGTACTCTAGCAATTTTTTTGTCTGTCAATCAATGAGCAAACGACAAACCTTGTGCCTATGTAGTCGGTCCCTAAGCCTGGTAAGTTTTACCGTTTTCTCGCGGTGTATTAATAGACACAAAACTAAGAAATAATGGTGCACTCACTTTATAAACTGTCCCTGGGTACATCTGATGGTCCACAATCCGAAGAAATAGAAATTTGTCGTTCAATTCCACAAAGAGACTACATATTATTGAAAGACCTGTATCGATTAAAAGTAGCTTACGTGAGATCTTATGGCCGTCACACTTTGAAAATTTAAGTTCTCTACTGAAGAAATCTCAGGTTTCACACGAAGAACTCAAAAGTAAGATACATTTTGAACATGAAAAACCGGTTTTTTGTTTTGACAAGAAATGTATTTTTGAGATCGACTTCGAAAAGTTATCTAAAAAAAAATAATATTTTCAGAAAGGTGAGAATTTTTTACATAAGATGCCTATTTTTTCATAATTTTTTTGTTTTTTGTCGATAACGACATGAAAAGAATTCGCGCTTAAGGGGAGACTTCGATGAAATTTTCCTCAAAAATGAACAAAAAATCCAATTCCGATTTTTCACGGAAAAACGATCTTTGAACCGTTCCCCATCTGTGAAAAATTTGACATCTGTGGAATATTTTTTTAATGTGTTTTTTTGCCCGAAAAAGGAAAATTTTTGAACTTTTGACTGTCATAATGGGTCCACTTATCAAATTTTTAGAAATCTGACTTTGGATTCGTGAGCAGCGATCCAATTAACGTTGGAGTACCAATTTTTGCGGAAGTCCGTCGATCCGTACCAATATTTTTTGAAAATAAAGGAGCGTGAAGTTAACAGACTGCCTCTGAGCCACATCATCGGTCGGTAACATTGCGGATAACTCTGGTACTAGTTATTGTGACATATACCCTAAACATCTAGGTATGAAAATTTTTATACGTTAGCAGTTATTCCCAGCGAATGCGTTTGCCAAGCTATTTTTCGGAAAATACATTTGACAAACTGTGACAAATTTTTTTTGTGGTTTGAACTACTGCGACGTAAATTTTGAAGAGATCTGTCTCTCAAAATAACTCCAATTAGCACTCGCTCGCCGTCAAATGTTACAGCTGCGGTTATGAAATGGATGAAAATTACAGGAATCCACGTATCAATGACACTTCGACAAGGCCACCCTTCAAAATAAACAGGCGAGTATTTGAAGGAATGGTCGACGTTGGACTAGGGCATTCAAGGATGAAAAAATTTGTAGGAGTAGAATTTATTAGAGGGGTCGGGTGACTGTATTAAGTAAATACACTTGTTTGCTTATTCTCTTGATTCCTTTATTCCACTATCTCGAACTCTGAATAGACACATACGATGTGCTCGTTGCGAGCGTTGAGCCTCGAATTGCGGGAGCCTCGCCCGCGCACAGCGGACGGTGCGCAGGGGAAACGCACGGCCGCCAACAGCGCCACTTAGATATGTGCGATATCGACAAAGCTATTTCTCACAAAATTATATACTGAAATGGGCATGCAAGGCATGAGTGTCAGTAGCTTCAAAAGTCATGTGGACCAGGTGAGTGCAGAGACTGACAAGTTGGAAGCGAGAGTTTTCAAGAAGGATAGAAAAATTGTTATAAGAGCGCATGAAGTCACAGATCCTTCAATAGAGAATGGGATAGTACTTGATATCGCAGTATCTTACAACCGTACGTGGCACAAACGAGGCCTTACATCGTTATATGGAGTAGGAATGGTCATCACCATCCTTACTGGACTGGCCATCGATTACCAGGTGCCCTCAAAATACTGTCAGGTATGTGTCGTTGTTGCAGTCCAACTAGATGATACTTCGCCTGATTTTGCAGTGTGGCAAGATGGTCATGAATCAGAGTGCAGAAAAAACTACATCGGAGCGCTCCATACTCAAAATGCAAAGATATCAGTGAGATCTGAGAAAGTGGCAGATAATGCATAAAGGATGAGCCAGCAACGAGATGCCAGATGAAAGTGTAAGGCTGAATGGAACGCAACGACGGAGTGCAAGAAAGCCAAACGAATAGTGAAAATTAAGAAAATCGCTGCGGAAAAGTCTGAAACAAAAGCCGAAGGGACAGCGTATGGTGCTAGGGAATTCGAACGGTCTCTTCACAGAAATAATTTGCAAGCAGTCAGCTCCAAACTTAAATTCAGGTATATTATTGTATATTAGACTCAAGTGTGAGCTAGATAAATATTAGTTGATAGTTTTCATTTCCTCAATATATTATTGAAATATTTGTCTATCCCTAATAATCATTCTACAATAAAAAAATTGGATTTTTCTTTGCTTTTATGTTCCGGAGTGAGTTCATTGAAAATTGAACGATTCTGGAGGAAGAATCGGAGTAAGAAGAGGGTTGACCTCAGAACAGACACGCAGAAACCGATTGGATGCAAACTGGCACGAAGGAATGGAATTGAAGCGATCAATCAAAATAGTGATAGACACTGACGAGCGATACATGATTTATCAATATATTACCCACTCACAATTTGAAATAAATTTTGAACTCAATTCAAATAATTGGATTAAAAAAAAAAAAAAAAATTAATGAATAATGAATTTTTTTCCGTTTGACCTAATTTTATATGGTCCAAATCAATGTTAAAGTCAACTAAGTCAAAGTGTCTCATCTGTACATTAAATATCTCATTCTGTGCATACTTCATATTTGCTTCTTAGAAGGTCATGAAACTGAATTCATTCAATCGCGTTTATTTCAAAACTATGTTTTCAGATATTTGAAAAATTTTTTACGCATTAGGTTTTATTCAATCATTTTGCCCTTTGGCACATATATTCTCAGGCATGTTATCTTGAAATCATTGCAGGGAATTTTAGCTCCGGTGAATATAACTCATTTCCCAGCCTTTAATATACTAAAAATTGTAACATAAACAAATTCAAATAGTTCAAGTAATAGTTTTAATGATTTAGAAATCTCCAATCAAAAATTCCCTGCTGCAAATTTTAGTCAAGTGTATTCACAAAAAATTTCAACCTTCTACGATTAAATCTAATGCGCAAGGGATATTCCGAAGAAATCTTCTAAAAAAATACATAACTTTGGAATTACTAGACCTACTGAGCTGAATTTTGGATCAGATTCTAGTTTTAGGATTGTTAGTAATTGCTCTAAATTTTAGAGAGATTGAGCCAAAAATACGGTAATTTTTTTTTCATCGAAGTCTTCCCTTAAACCTTAATTGGACCGGAATGATAAACTTTGATGTGACATTTCTTGCGGACGTTGAGTAAGAAAAGGTTTCAACTTGGTGAAGTTTTCAACGTACACGCTTCAGGACGTTAAAATTTTAGATAAAGCGATTTTTTCACGTTCCGTTACATGCCAATTGCCAATTGCGCGTGTACACTTGGGGACGAAGAATCTAAGACGGCTAATTTCTTACACTAGCCAATTATATTGACAACACAGAGAAACCTACGGCGCTATAGTGGGCCGAGCGCGAAACGAACTCTATCTCAATAAACATAATATAACCCATGACCGTCGAATCTAACAAGTCATTATCCCCGTGGTATTCTAAGGTGAGATTCGACGGTCATGAGTTATGTCATGTTTTGTGAGATTGAGTTTATTTTACTCTCGGCCGACTACAGAGCTGTAGGTTTCTCTATGTTGCCAACGTAACTGTCTAGTGTAAAATATTAGCCGTCTGAGATTCATTGTTCCCAAGTGTACAGTTGTGTCTTCGTTAGCTCCACCTCTGATGGTAGAGTGCAACACCTCCGTAATTTCCTATTTCTCAGATCTCTTAGCCTCAAGGTGCGGAAATTACGGAGAGAGCACTGTATTTCCATGTATTCCTAGGTGCGCCGTTATTTGTGGCAACTTGGCAGTGTTCGGTTGCCTCGCTCAGCTTGGATGAAAAATGTGCATCTCTTAGCACAGGCGTACTGCGCGACTCTAAAGAATCCCATTCATCCGATAACTACGGCTTGTAATTACACGTGTTGTGAGTAATACATCTTAATTCTTGAAATATGATTTTTTCCGAAGGGATCCGACACAGGACGGATGTTTGCTGAGTTATTTTCCTTGCTGGTGTCACTAAATAATGAGTGTGAGGTGGGTGGAGAATGGGTGGTAGGCGCCCCACTGCTCGAACTTCCAGTTTCTGAACAAATAACGGTCCTTCATAAAACGGATCATTCGATTCATACGATGCGGCTTTGGGCTATGCAGGCGGCTAGTCATATCGCTCATACTTGGGATTTGAATGCATTTTTCCTTCTAGTGCGAGGAGATTTGAAAAATTGCATTGAAGAGCTTTCGTATCTCAAGGTGAGTAATTCCTGTATTAAAACATACTGTTAGTTGTTTGATCCATTTTAATTGTATTTATCAGAGCGCAAACTAGGGATATAGTTACGAATGGCAACACAAAAGCCTTCCTTGACCTTAATTTAACACATTAATCTGGACAGAAAACATCAACACAATCAGAAACCACGATAAGAATGATAAACCAATCGTCCAGTACTTTAGCTTGATGAAAAGTGGGGTACACAGCTGATTTTTTAAAATGTTTCTAACATGATGTTTGTTTTAAAATTCGCAATGTGCTACAGAATGAATCTATCGCGGGGTTAAGAAATGAAATTGAGTAGTGCAAACTGACAGTTTCTTTCGAAGTTTATTAGAATAACTCCACAATGAAGGCTTTGAGCATAAAACTGTATACACCATTTGTTCGTCATTCAATTTGGAAGAAAAATATTGCATTTCAAATATTCAATCGCAAAGTTTATGTTTCAATATGCAAAAAACAGTCTTAGAAGGGATCTTTTTCCAACGTCTTTGAAAGAATATTAAATTTCGACATGGGGTTATACAAATCATAACTTGAGTGGATTATTCTACCTGTGATTCATATCCAAAATCTGGTTTTCGTGCGATAATCAGTTTCTGCATAATCATTGTTCGAAAAAACTAAAATAAAAATAAAAACGGATGTAACCATCGCGGTACACGCGGCAAAAGGAACTTCTGAAACTTTTCTATATTTTCACTTAGAACTCATTTCGAATGAGATGTATGCTTGAGTGGAATACCTTTATAGAGAGAAATTGTCGAATGAAATCATAATGAAATTCTCTATTACTCTAATTACATTGCACGCATGTGATCGTATCGTGCGACGGTTTGCCGTTACGGCTCATCGATTAATGCTTCACACACGGTTGCAACCTAAAAAGTTGCTTCTAAAATGCGAAGTTTTTAAATCTAACTTGATGAATAATATTAGTCATGATTTTTCAACGTATAGAAAAATGTACGAACTTTCGAAAAACCACGTGACGGCTTTTTTTGTAAAAAGAATGGTGAAGGGAAAAACGGCCGAGATACAAGATTCTCAGGAGAATAAAATCGAGTTAAGAGGTAAAACTTCAAAAGTGTAAGTAGCCGTATGATAATGCTTTTACTTCATTACTTTATATTGCTGCGTACGTATAAGCCGAGCGGTCGATAGCAAGACTGCCCACTACGGTAAATCGGTGCATGATGATGAGTAGAATAAATATGGCATCGATTCCGGTCAAGTACATCCCCGTGTGCACTAGTCTCTAATTTACCTCACCGTTACGCATGTCGCAACTCCTTGCGCAAATCGAATAATAATTTTTGGCCGCACACAATGTTATCCCCTCGTCCGCTGCGCCTATCGCATAATGTGCTAATTACTTACCCAGCACATACAATGTCGCCTCTATATAGATTCCGGCTAAGTAGATCTCCGTGTGCATCCAACCCCAATTTCCACCACCGTCGCGCATGTCGCTACTCCTCGCGTTTATCGCATGATAAGTTGTTCGCCGCATACAATGTCGCCCTTTTATCCGCTCCCTCTGACATACTTGCCCGTTCTATGACCCTTTTAATACAGCTCGTCACAGTATACTTCCAACAAAATGCATACGCAGTAGATCTTATGCAGTTTGCTATCTCTGCATTCACCACCCTCACAAGACATCTCAGCCGCTATCAGTTTCATTGTACGATAGAAGCAGGGCATTATTCCCAACATACCCACAGACATATTTCAACGTGAAACCATCTATAATGTTTAAACGAGTGCTAATCTTCTCCTACATCATCGCAATATATGTAAGAGATTTGCCCATCCACGAATTTATCGCCTCCCGTCCCATCTCACTAACTGCACCCATTAATTCAAGACATATAATATCCGGATTCAATACATCATCGAACCTATGTCCAACGCCACTATAACTGAACTTCAAACAACCGAGAAGTGACACCCTAAATTTCATAAAATTTTTCACACACACGAATCATCATAATATAATAAGAAATAATCGAATTTCTTATCACAATTTATATGTGTGTGACATATCCTTTTTGTATTCGTAGTAAATCAATTGCTAATAGCAGTTACTCCGCAAAACATAGGCCAAATTTCCGCTTGGCATGAACGAGACGGGCGCACACACAAAAAGTCTCCCCCTCTCTTTCTCGTGCACACTCACACGCCAGCCGGTGCATGGCCAAGAAGCGGTACGGCACTCAACGGTTCTGGTCTTTAAATCTTACAAAATAAAAGCGGCAGAAGGCCACGGAACGACGATTCAGAGCTCTTTATTATTCATTAACGAGTCAAGTAGGAAAAAATCTAATGTGAAATCGGCTTAACCGCCACGAGGCTCGCTGGCGTATACCAAAATGGTCGATAGAGTCGGCCAGCTACCTGTTGCTTGAAAAGATGGCCTGTGGCTGGGAAAATCCCAACACCCAGCGAGCATCGTGCTGACGTCCACCTACTTCAAGCGCGACGTAGTCTGGTTACGTCTCCGGCTTCCTCGTTACAATCAGTGACATTGACAGGAGACGCAAGGCAGTCGGCAAACAGCACGGCAAAATCTAATAGTGATTCAAGATTTACTCGACAACGCAATAACATAACTATCTTGTATCACGACGCAAAGGAGAGTCAGGCAGCCGAGCGCTCCGTTTGGCACGCTCCCGCGGTGGCGCGATGGCGGTGGCAAGGGCTGTTCCGTCGTGTCGGCGAGACCGGCGGGACCCTAGGCAGCCGTGCTGTTCGCCGTGCTGTGCTGGTATCGGCGAGGACGGTACACTCAAAATCGGTCTCTCGGCTACGGAGTACCCAGGGGGAGATTTCAGTTGGTCGTAACGTGTGCCGAGTGGCAAGGCCGGACTTTGGAAGCGATTTAGGTGGAGGCAGCTCGACCCTTGGGCAACGATGGCGATGTTGGCATGTGCGGCAGCGTAGAATGAGTGAGCAATAGCGTGACTACTGGGTCCAGGGCTTCGGAATCCACGCCAGTCATAGGCGTTTCTTTCCGGTTCCCTCGTCGGCAGCGCAAATTATATAGAATGGTCGAGTTCGGTAGTGATCACGGCAGCATCGGCAACTTCAGAGAATTTTGCGGGGAAGACAACAGGCATTAGAAATTATACAAGAAACCCAAATTGAACTTCGATCGTCGTTCCATGCGGCACGGCAGGACTCTTCCCTCGTTTGCTGGATCTATTGGGTTCCGCCTGGGAGTGAACGTGCGTGTCGATGACGGGGTGAAAAACCCGCCACGTCACAGTAGGATTATTGAGGTATTATTGAATGTTTCTTTTGTACGTCATCAAACTGACCCAAGATCAGTCATACAATCATTATACCACCGGGTGTACTGCTATTATAGAAAATTCAAAGTCTTATATGTATCAAGTTATTGCAATTCCTGAATTACAATTTGGATCACCAAGAAGTCGATGGATGGTGCAAGAATATCGCCGCCGCAATCGCAATGGCAACCGAAACCGCAACCACAACCGAAACCCCAACCGTAACCAAAACACCATGGGTAATATCAATCTCGACTCTATCAACTCTACAAATCTTATCTGAGCCATAAACGAAGCAGACATCGATCAACTACGAAAATTAATTTTCAAAACCAAAAATGAATGTACTACCTGCTGTTCACAGAAACAAATGCAACGCCTAAACCTGGAAATAACTAGTAGCATACGTTGCATTTCATTATTGAATCAGGAGTCATTAGCATACTTTCTTCAGGGGTTCCATCAGCGTTTCAACCGTTACGTACGTTCTATCCGATTTCCTTCGGTTCTTCCTTCATCGGGCTCATTATTGCTTGTCTTACACCCTGGCATTATTCAATTTTTATTATAGTTTTCTCTTTTCGATTTACCTTACCTCGCTTAACCCATTAACGCCCGAAACGACACTTTTCATATAGTTATGTTTGACCGATTGCCAACAACGCTAGGACAATGGGATTTTAATAAAAATTGGTACCCGACTATTTTCAAGGATGCTCTTTCAGTTATATTTTCTATAGAAAATTTGCAATTAAAAAACAAAACAGCGAAATTTTGGTGGTTTTTTTGAAAAACTATTCATATTGAACCTTTATAATACTCAAATCAGACTCTTTTCTGAACAAATCGTGGAATTTTTATGTGTACTTTGAAACCCTATTGATTAGGAATTTTTTTTGATCAATTATTTTCAAACTAGCGGCTTGAAAAGGGTGAAATTTCACGTAAGAATCAAATCATGGTTTCTTGCTTGATTTCTTAAGCTAATTGTTATATCCTGGGTTCAACTTTGGATATAACCTTGATTCGTTGATTGAACTTCGAAAATTATGGAAATTTTGAAAATTAAAAATGGCGGATTCAAGATGGCGGACGAAATCATTGAAAAAACGTTAGTTGGTGCAAAAACTTTGTGCCTAGGGTTTTCGGGGTCGCTGATTACGAATCTGAGGTCAGTTTTGAGAAAATACAAAATGGCGGATCCAATATTGCGGACAAAAATCAAAATTACATGATTCTGCCCTAAAATTTGCTCTTAGGGGTTTTAGGGGTCTCTCATTACAAATATGAATTTACGTATAGGAAACTCATAAGAGTTGATCAAATATGGTGGAAAAAAAATACACATTAGATAATTCTGCACAAAAACTTGATCTTCAGGGTTTGGAGATCTCTGATTCTAATTACGATATATCCACAATTTAAAATTTCTGAAAACTGACTTCAGATTCGTGATTAGAATCAGAGATCCCCAAACCATAAAGAGCAAGTTTTTGCGCAGAATTATCTAATGTTCATTTTTTGTCCACCGTATTTAATCAATTCTTATGATTTTCCTATACCTAAACTCATATTTGTAATAAGAGACCCCTAAAACCCCTGGGAACAAATTTTTCGGCAGAATCATATAATTTTGATTTTTGTCCGCCATATTGGATCCAACATTTTGTATTTTGTGAAAACTGACCTCAGATTTGTAATCAGGGAATCCCAAAAACCCCTGTGTTCACGACAAATTCGTGAATCCCCTACAACTCCGGCCCTGGCTTGCGCACGGGCCCGCAAACTTATATGTCCGCTCCTGAGCTCGATCTCTAGCAGCTCGCCGCCGCGAGCGCCACCAATTAAGTCACGCGCGCCACCACCGCAGCCACGCGCGCCTCCCACGGAGAACCACGAACTACCAACTCGCCGAGTTTCTCGCAAACAAGTTCGAGCCACGACTGGTGTATAAGGCCGACGAAATCACTCATCAGGGGGATTCCGTCTCACCGGCTCTCACGCTACACACTACATCCCGGTCCTATAGCTACGCAGTAAACGTCGGTACGCTCTTTATCTTCGGAGACTAGATTCTTGGATTATCGCATCACTGGCACCTCCACTCTGGCTTCAGCCAGCATCAACAAAGGGACTTGTTCCCGCAACCCACCAGCTCCCTGGATCCTGCATCCAGAAGAATTCTCGCCGAGGCCTCTCACAAGGCCACCCAGCGTCACACTGTCACTCTGGGACATTCGACGAGCTCGATTCACCTCACCACAATTGGTAAATGGTAAGTACTGGTATTGCCATCTGGTGGCTCAAATTGAAACTACTCAAACCGGGTCAGCTGGCACAAGGGTATTTTCTCACTGTTCAAGCTGTTGTAAAAAATAAATATTGTCTTTGCTATTATACCTATTTTTTAAATAATTTTTTTAATCAAAAAAATATTATTTAATGATGGAAAGCGTCGAGGATTTGTTGGGCGTTCGATTTTCTCCGAAACCAAACAAAAGTAAAACCTTTTGCAGTGTATATGGGTGTAGCAGTAAAGCTTGCAGGAATTTAGATGTAAGATTTCATTATTTTCCAAAACAAAATGAAAATTTTGTGAAAATTACTAATGCTTTCGGAGTGGATGAGAAAATTGACTGTCGAAAAATGTGGCAAAAAGTGTTAAAAATAGGAAAAACTATTACAGAAAATATGCAAGTTTGTTCCTTGCACTTTAAAAAATCGGATTATTTCTCACCAAGTAATTATATTTATTTTTTAGCTCATTTTTTTTTTTATTCTCAATTTAACTAAGAAAATTTGTTTTCTACGCAGATTCTGGGTCAAAAGGCAAAAGACGCTTGAAAAAAACCGCAGTGCCTTCTTGTAATCTGCCTTGTACTGATATAAAACCAGGATCCAGTAACAAAATAAATAATGACAGAGAGAGAAGAAGAATTAACAGAGATAAAAACAAAAATACCATCATTTCAGGCAATGAAGCTACTAATAATAAAAAACTGGGTTCATCAACAAGTTCAACTACTACTCAGTCGACTTGTGATTTTGATGGTCAAAAAAATTCAGATCCTTTGGATCACACTGCAACGAGTCTTATCACTTCAGAAGTATTGTGTATGCGAGGAAGAGGTAAATGAAGGAGACTACACTCTGTTACGGGTCAGAACCAACTGGTTTTATTGCCTGCCTTCTCACATTCTATACTATCGTTATAGATACACACATTCGTACACATTCGTACATCACATATCTTACACCCTTCCCCGTTTTATTCAGTTATCAAAGTTGATAGACTTTATACCTTTACAAATAATGCGTAGCATCATATGGTGTTACATTTCGCTTTAATCTAGTTGATTTTCTTAAAACTATCGCCGAATTTTCGCTGCTTACATTATCTCGCACATTAGTACTAACATCTATTTTACTTTGATCATTTTCGCTTTCCCGCCAATGTCGTATTTGATCGAAATGTCTTTTGTGCTCTTTCTCTCCTCCTTCCTTAAATTTTATTATACAGTTTCTTGGAGGTGATTTCCTAACAATTTTGGCTTCCGACATTTTCGGGTGATGTTTTCGAAAATCCTTTGCCATTATTACGTCGCCTTCTTCAAAGTTTTCTTTTCTACTACCTTTGAAGTGCTTTTTTTGCATATATTGCTTTGATTCAACGTGATATCTCGTTTCTGGCCGTAATAATAACAAAGGAGTTTTCAGTTCTCTTTTAAACAACAAGTTGGCCGGAGTTTCATTCGTTGTTGCATGTTTTGTTGTTCTGTATGAGAATAAAAACATTTGTATAGCAGTTCTCACATCTACTTTCGAGCTTTGTACAATCGCTTTGAGTTTATGCTTAAATGTTTTTACAAGATTTTCCGCAGCTCCATTTGTCGCTGGGTGTTTCGGCGCTGAAAAATCTTGTTTTATTCCTAATTGCTTGAGAAACTTTTTGTATTCGTCGCTCGTAAACTGCGTTCCTGAATCAGTTACAATATGGTTCGGTAGCCCATGCGTTGTAAACATTTCTCGGAATTTTTCTATCGTTGCTTCTGCTGATATATTTTTCATAATGAAAATTTC
Source organism: Neodiprion pinetum (assembly GCF_021155775.2). NCBI lineage: Eukaryota > Metazoa > Arthropoda > Insecta > Hymenoptera > Diprionidae > Neodiprion > Neodiprion pinetum. Next base: position 15,201,388 of record NC_060238.1, on the reverse strand, counting down.
AGGCCACTTAGAATAGGCATCGATGACTAAAAGGTAAGTTTGCCCCAAATATGGCCCCGCAAAGTCTGCATGAAGTTTTTGCCAAGGTTGGCTTGGCCATGGCCATGGAGTTAATTCCATTCTAATTGGATTGTCTTTAGATTCCACACACCATTTGCAATATTTAGATTTATCTTCTAAATTTTTATCTATATTAGGCCACCAAACCACCGACCTTGCCAAACTCTTCATTTTAACTATCCCAAAGTGACTTTCGTGCAATTTTTCGATTACCTTTTCTCTTAATTTAGGTGGGACGATAACTCTCTGTCCCCACATTAAACATTCTTTTTCGACATGAATTTCGTCTTTACGCAGTGCATATGGTTGCAACTCATTAGGCCAACTTTTAAGGCTACAGTCAGGCCATCCTTCTATTACCATCCGCTTCACGATGGATAGAGTCTCGTTTTTAGCAGTTTCGCGTGCTACTGCTTTGAAATTTAAACATGTTATGTTTGTTGAATATACATAGTGTAAATACGTAAATCGGCCTTCAGTTTCTAAAACATCATTATTTTCTACATAATTTATCGGTAATCTCGATAAAGTATCAGCCACAATATTATCTCTTGTACTAATGTACTCTATTTCATAATCAAATGCCGATAGGAAGTAACTCCAATTTTGCAATCTACTCGTAGCCATTTTTGGTATACCCTTTTCAGGAGAAAAGATCCTAGATAACGGTTTATTATCCGTTTTTAAAACAAATTTACGTCCGAATAAATAATCATAAAACTTAGTTACTCCAAATATTATCGCAGCTGCTTCTTTATCAATTTGCGAGTAATTTTCTTGCGCGGCTGTCAACCTCGTTGATGCAAACGCTATTGGTCTATCGCCGTCTTCATAAGGCTGGCTGATATACGCACCCAGCCCTTTTGGAGACGCATCACATGTTAATTTTAATAGTAAAGATGGATTGTAGTTTACAAGCACTCTTTTTAATTCTATTTTCGCTCTTTTAAACGCTTCTTTGCAATTTTGATCCCACTCAAAAATTCTCGAATTACTGCAATTATATAATGGTGCTAGAATTTTAGCACGATCTTTAAATAACCTGCCATAATAATTGATTTTACCTAATAATAACTGTAATTCTTTGTGATTTTCCGGTTCTTTCATATCAACTATTGCTCTATACTTTTCTTCATTTACTGTAATAGTGTCATCCCGTAACTTATATCCTAAATAATTAACTTCATCTTTGAAAAATTCGCATTTGTTTACTCGTCCTTTCAAACCGCATTCTTCTAAACTCGTTAATACTATGTCTAAATTTCGCAAATGTTCCTCATCATCACTTCCCGTTACCACTACATCGTCTGCTACCACCGCGACTCCGTTTATATTTTTCAAAACTTCCTCCATTTGCTTTTGAAAATACCCAGGTCCCGATGATATACCGTACATCATATACAAGCATTTAAACAAGCCCTTATGAGTATTGATAGTTAATAAGTTTTGCGAATTTTCCTCAACGGGAACTTGTAAAAAGGCTTCTTTTAGATCAATTTTCGAATATCGCTTCTTATTTTTATTATTAATATTTTTTGTTATTAATCGAGCCATAGCATGATCGAAGTTCGGTGGTGCATAGCGAATTGTTTTTAATAAAGGGTTAATAGTTACATTGAAAGCTCCACAAAGTCGAACATCTCCATTCGGTTTTAGTATCGGCACGATCGGGGTAGCCCATTCGCTCATTTCTACTGGTTCCAATATTTTCTCTTCTACCAATCTATCTAATTCTTTCTCTATTTTATCCTTTAAAGCGAAAGGTACAGATCGCGCTAACTCATATATCGGTTTAGCATCCTCCTTTAATTCTAACCTGATCTTGGCCCTGTTGAACGATCCTTTAGAATTTTCAAAAAATTTAGCATGTTTTTCTAAGATTTTATTTAGCCTGTCATTACCATCAATTTTATTTTCAACTATATGCAGATCTAGGTCTTTAAATAATGGCCATAATCCTAGTGCTTTGAGCCACGCTCTGCCTATTATCGGCGGCCCGGACGATTCAGTTACATATAAATCAGCTTTAATTATCTTATTGTTCAGACTCACAGTTACACCTTTGAACATTCCTGCAGGCTTATTGACGGTATTATCATGGTTCCTAAATTCTATATCTGGCTCATACATTGTTTCTTTCGGAAAACATTTCTTTATCATTTCTTTTGGAATTATAGCTGGTTCCGCGCCCGAATCTATTTCCATTTTAATTTTAGATTTATTTATTTCGACCGTTACATATTGAGGCTCGACTCTAGTTTTTCCGGGTACATACAGACTGTACAGACTTCTTTTATTATCAATATACATGTGGCTCAACTCTCGCGACATTTCACCATCGGAGCTACTACTACTACCACCTTCACTTACGTAACCTACTCGCGGCTTTTGTTCTGCATCTTTTTTTCCGGCTCTATGTGTACAAACTCTAGCAGTGTGACCTTTATCACCGCACGTATGGCATACTACATTTTCCCTATACATACAATCCTTCACGAAGTGTCTTGAATCCCCGCAACGGTAACAAGCAGAGCCTCCCGGTATTTGTTGTGCTCGCGCCGTTCCTCGAGCCCGGCCGAATGTTCTTCCCCTTCTAGTCCATGTACGTTGTCCCTGTCTATGATCTCCTTCATGTTGATTTCGCCAAAACTTTCCACGACTTAGCATGTGTACCTCTTGAATTTCCGTATTTGTTTCTTGCAATTTTTCTGCGCCTTTACTAGCTGCCTCTGATGCCATAGCTTTTTTTAATGCTGTTTCCAGATCGGGTTTCTCTAGTTTTAATAATTCCGCCGTTATTGTTTTACTTCTTAAGCCACAAATCATTTGATCGAGTACTTGCTCGTCTTCGTTCGTAAATTTACATTTGTCTGTCATAACCTTCAGCGCTGTGACGTATTCTTTTATACCCTCGCCGTCTGATTGCTTCCTGAGTCTGAATTCATATCTATATACAAGGTATGATGCTGGCGGTTTCAAATAATCTTTGACCTTTGTTATAATTTCTTCATAGGTTTTGTCCTTAGTCTTAACGGGCTTACATATTTTTGCGATCTCTTCGTACGTCTCTGCATTCACTTTACTCAACAAAATTGCTCTTTTTTCTTCAGCATTTGTTATTTTGTTTGCAATGAAATACTGCTCTAGTCGATCACAAAACATTTCCCAATCATTTTTCGTAATATCAAAATCCAAATTTGCACTACGTTCCATTATGCTTTTGTTTAATTGTTCATTTATACTATCTGGATCAACTATTTCGAACGTTTTTTTATCCACTATATCTGCTATCCGTATTAATTTTTGCTGGCCACACTCAATCTTTTCTTTCACAAATTCTCGAAATTTTCTTCGTAACTCATTAATGTTATCGTCTTCACCATCAATATTATTTAGTTCACACAACTTTTGCAATTGGACTTTTGTTAAATTCTGAATCCATGCAGTCCCTTTTATTTCAATCAGCATTCCAACACTTTAATTTGGTTTTATTTCGTCATATGCCGACGAAGTTTCTAGAACAATGCTTTTATCCTCGTCGCCAGTTATTGTGTATGCGAGGAAGAGGTAAATGAAGGAGACTACACTCTGTTACGGGTCAGAACCAACTGGTTTTATTGCCTGCCTTCTCACATTCTATACTATCGTTATAGATACACACATTCGTACACATTCGTACATCACATATCTTACAAGAAGAAAATGATAATAGATCTGTTGTGGCAATGTTGTCAGTGGAAAATGTTGAAACGACTGAAAAAAAATTTATTGATACTGGTGTTCAAATTAGAAGTGGTGATTTGCTGATTGATCTTTGTGATGTTATAAAAACTGAGAAGGAACTCAATACATTAACCGGCATTGTGAACTTTGATATCTTAAATACCATCCTTGATATTTTTAAAATCGGCTTTCCTAAGTACGAGTCCGAAAGAATGCATCTTCGCAACAAAGTTATTATGACATTTATCAAATTGAAGCATAATTTATCGTATGCAATCTTAACTGTTTTATTTAAGTACTCTTCAGCGTCACATTGCCGTAAAATTATTCTGCAAATGATCGACATGCTTTACGTTTGCTTGAAAGATGGAATACCTTTTCCAGACAAAGATGAGATTTCTCAAAATCTTCCTATATGTTTCAATGGCTTTAGAAATGTTAGAATTGTGCTGGACTGTACGGAAATTTCTATACAGAAACCAAAATCGTTATGTTGTCAACAAGCAACATATTCGCGATATAAAAGTACGTACACCATCAAGTTTATGACTGGTGTAACTCCCGGAGGATTGTTATCCTACATTAGTTCCATGTATGGAGGGAGATCTTCGGATGATGCTATATTTGAGCAATCTAAAATATTGGATTCACTAGAAAAAGGTGAAGCACTGATGGTCGACAAAGGGTTTAGGGTAGATAAGCTGTGTAAAGATAGAGATATAACTCTTATACGACCTCCATTCAAGAAAGAAAAACTGCAATTTTCCAAAGAAGAGTCGCGCTTAAGTGCGAAAATCGCCAGAGCACGAGTTCATATAGAGCGTTCCAATCAAAGACTTAAAGTATTTAAGTCGGATGCCAAGTGGTCTTGTTAACAAGGGCAAAGAAATATTAACAATTATTGGTGCAGTTGTAAATTTAAGTTCTCCAATTTTAAGTAATGATAAATTTATGTCAAACAACGCAGATTAATGATTAAAATACAAAAATAACTGTTTATAATGTAATATTTATTTAAACTTTATAATAAAAAATCTTAATTTTTACATTTAAACTTACTTTAACATTTTTGGAGTGTTTACTTAACAAGGTTACTTTTCACAGAAGTATTTCGTTTCGTACAAATTTTTAATTACGTTGCTCATCTTTGCAAGCATGATGTAACATTTGGTTGGAAAATATTAATTTTAAAGATTCAAATAAGTCTTTCACAAATTTTTCGTCAAAATCAACAGTAATAACTTTCAAACTTTTATCGTGAGAGGAAAATAGAATAAAATCGGTTTTTTTAACATTTAAAATACCAATTCCAAATTGAACCTGGCCATAATATTTATGATTTTTTTTCAAAATCAAATTGTTATTATTCTTCGGATCCAATTCGAGGTATTTTATATTAGAAATAATATCATCCATACTTAGAGATTTACCTTCGTATGGGCATTTAATTTCCAGCAATTTAACAGGCGTATCATTTTCAAATATAATTCCGTCAGGAGAATAACCAAGCCAAGGATTATTTTCTGAAATTACGAGACAGCATTGAAATACATTAGTTGATGTACTTTTGTCATATGCTATTCGAGCATCTGATTCACATTTCAAATCGTGATTTATTGCTGTATTAGAAAAAGTGCTAGGATAAATATATTTTAGCGATTTATTCTTCCAATTAGGTTTTGGATTTTTTCGGTAGGTGTACAGTTTATAACATCGCGAGCCCGTGATTCTAAACTTTCGTTCTTTTTGCCAGATACTATAAAATTTTTTACTTTCTTTACAAATATCAACAGGATCTCCTGTTAACTGTGCAAACATTTTTTGACAATATTCTCGTAGAGGTCGGAAAGGTTGTTCAGATAAATTACAGAGGATAGATGAGGAGGATAAGTGTAAAATCATGGATTCAATCTGCCAAAGGTATTCAGGTGGTAGAGTTTCAACAGTGTGATGTAGTGGAGCATGTCGTCCAGCTCTATTATAAATAAATTCAAAAAAAAATTATAAAATACAGTGTAAAAAGATAAATATATCAAAAAAATCAAAAAGCTTGATGAAGTAAATAGTCCATAAAAATTAAAATATACAACAAACAAAATTGATTGAAATGCAAAATTGCACATATGTATAAGAAATTCCATTACAGTATTTGATTATAAAAAATAGAGCTTTCATTAATTAGCGAGTATATACATAATTGATTGAATTAATAATATTTTTTAATTAGTTGATAGCTAATCAAACGAATCACAAATATAATTTAAGTAAATTTACTTTATCATAATTTTTATAAAAAAAAAAAAATATCAGTTATTAAAATTAATCATTCACGCCCATACGCATGCTCTGATAACGTTGACTTCAAATGTTTTGAATACAATTTCTCCTTGATCAGCTTTTTAACTTCATCATCTAACTCCAGGTGATCCTTTTTAATTTTAAAACAACTACGGTCACTTGAAGGCTTGGCATTATATTGCTCTAAACAAGAATCTCGTGGCACGCTCCAAAGGCATTTCCTGTCTGTTGATGATACGATTTTGAAACCAGTTACATCATTTCTAAAATTATAAAAAAATTCATAATTAAACTTTATCGAAATATTAAATAAATTTTATCGAAAATTTTAATGATATAATTTAAACTTACCGTGCACAAAATAATAATACTGCAGCACTATGTTTACACCTTTCACTCAATCCAGCTGTACAACTACAAACCGATGAAATAACTTTACCACTTTTTGCAATTATTGAATTTATCTCGTGAGGATCTTCTCGATTTTTAGACGATTGTATACAGTATGACAATAACTTGTATTGTTCATCATTTTCACTTAATATTCCTATGTAGATTAAGTGGTTAGAATTTACAACTTGTTCGCCTTCGATGAAGTTCCGGCTCTTGGGCGTAGAACCCAAATGATCCAAAATTTCACTCACTGATAAAAACATTGTTCTTATAATTTGTAAAAGTTTTTTGACTAATTTTTATAAATATACAGTATAAAATACAAACAAACAAATACATTTGTTTACACGCAACGTATATAGTGATCTGACAGCCGACCCGGTTTCACTAGTATCAATTTTTAGCACCAGTTGGCGTGATTGCAACTCCCACTTACCAATACAGAGGCAACTTTCCATTACTGCTGTCTCCTCTGAAGGCATCACCAGCTACATACGCCAGCGTTACAACACAGAGGACGACGCTGCAAGCAACGATCGGCACGCAACCCACGCAATTAGACAGCGAATGGGAGTCATCGCAGCCCACTGCTCACCGAGAGCATCGTCGTCCTCCGACACCGTTGTTGGGATTACTGTTAGTGAGGTGGTGCTTTTAATAAGTGTCAATAAATCCTTTGTTTAGGTGGACGTGTTTGAATGCCTTTTTATTTAACTTTTAGGTCTTCACTCTATCAAGAGCGTTGAATGATTGAGAGGACGCCTTCGTCCTCAGTAGAAAAACAAGTTGTTTTTCTACACTGTCGATGTGTGAAGGACCAGGTCCCTCTCACACATTTTAACTGTTTGAAAATGGCCTTGTGATGGTACGGCTATGTATACGTGGACTGTATGGCTGGTGTTATGAATGATATCGTGGACAACGTATGAAGGGAGAAGATGTCGTTGAACGAACGTGTCAAATTTCACGGTCTTTATTTCACTCACAGTCACGGGTGCTCGATGCGAGTTGGGTGACCCAATTGTCTATGAGTTGCACGAATGATGAGAAGCCCAGTACAATTGCATAAATGGGTACTGCGGCTGAGTGCGAGTTGCCCTGTTGAAAACCGATATGCTCGTGGCGTGGCTGCGTGCACGAGATAAGAATGAGTGGTGGTGGTGATGCACTGATCTTATGCAACTTATTGCCTGTGCAATAATTGCTACGATTGATATGAGTGGTTCCTACACTGAATTTATGATTGTCGCATAAATAATGAATGCACAAATGAGAACATTTGATAGCTCACTTGAGAGATGTTACACGTAGTCAGTTGACCGAACAAAAGATGGCCGGGCTTATGTCGCAATTCTCACGAGGCCCGTGGTGCATGCGCCGTGAAAACACTCAAGCATTTACAGCGAGTTCCAGAAGGTGCTGCTCTTACGCGAGTCCTTGAAAAGTAAGGTCGTCGGTGCGGCAATCAACGACGATTCGATCACTCTAGAACATTAACCCATACAAACATATGAAAAGAAATGACTCATAGGAAGCGAAGAAATAATTTAAAAAAAACATAACATAATATAATAGGAATCGACTCAGGATCAATTTGCATATTTCAACACTCCCACTCAAATTGAGCAATCAACTATTTAAATTCAAACATTGAGATTTATATTATTTTATCTCTTGGTTCACCTTTTGTTTACTTGGGCAATGAAATAATTGTCCAACATTCGTTGCATGGGTGTTGAAGAAAAACCCAAGAAAAAAACCCCACTAGACTATATCAATCAGTGTTTACAAGCACTTACATTTGGTATTAGTGTTCAATCATTTTCAACATTCTTTCCATTCTCATTCCACATACTTATGCGATATATATTCATAAAGGTTGTTTCGGCAAATCGACCAGCCTTCATCATTCAAACGTATTTAATTTGTATCGAGTAGCGCAATTGCTACGCCAAGGCGTTACACGAAAATATTTCTCTCTTTCTCGCCAGTGTTTCGTCAACCGTTGTGCTGATCGGTTGTCGAGTATCAGGGTCTTCGGACTTATCCAAAAAAATAATTCTACCAAGCGAAATCGCTTAAATCACAATAAAGCACTGTTATTGACAGATTTAACTATTGTGACCGAATTTTAAAGTTTATTTCCCTACCACCCTCCAGTTTCTCTTATCACCGGGGATCTTGGAGCATATCTAGGGTTTCTATCGAAAATTTTTTGGTCCTTCGAGTCGGATCCCAGTTATAGAGGATCAACAGGTAAAAAACTCGAAGCTATAATTTCTTTTTCGTATGTAACACGTTAGTGCATAATTTTGCGCTCTCTTTTCACTTAGAATTTGCAAATCGCAAATCATCGAGCAAAATTCCACGTATCTTTCTCGACAAACTCTCGTGTTACTAGTTAGTGTACCAGTTCGTGCTGGCCAAGGTCTTTCGCTCGAAACATAAACACGATGTCGGACAAAATCGACGTGCTTATTGCCAATCAAGAATCTCTGTGCGGGTTTATTCAGAGAGCTCGATTTAACCTTGAAAAGCTTGAACTTCGAAAGCGAACGCCTTTTCACGGCTCAACAAGAGTTGAAGCCCTGGAAACCATTTGGAAAATATTCCAAGCCGTTCACGAGCGTCTCTGCACGCTACCACGCGAGGATAGAAGTAAGGTGCCTTATTTCACCGAAGACGTATATCAACAAACTGCAGACGCTTATTGCGATAGTAAGGCAGAGATGTTAGCATTGATTGACACTTGGAAACCGCAAGAAGCAAATATCTCAAGAGCAAATGAGTCGATTCGAAACGCACCACAATCACGGCAATTACCGCGCATCAATCTGCCCAAATTCACAGGATCGCCGAAGGAACGGTCAGAATTCTGTGATTTGTTCCCGACAATGATCGGCTCCAACGAAGAGCTCTCAGCGGTAGAAAAACTGCAGTACCTCAAAATGAGTCTACAAGGGGAAGCCGCACTTTGACTGAAAAATATCACAGTGACGGAGAATAATTTCGAAAGAGCGTGGCAGACACTCGTTGCGCGATATCAAAACAAACGTGTACTGATCGACTTCCATCTCGCTTCATTGTTTTCGGCGCCTCAAGCAAAAACCCAATCGACCGCTGATACCAAAGCGCTCCTCAACGTGACCAAAGATTCTCTCGAAACGCTGAAAACTCTCGGAAGTCACATCGAGTCGTAGGATCATATGATCGTGTACTTCACAATGCGAAAACTCAATTCAGAATCTTCAAAACGTGGAAACTCACCATTGGGGCAGAGACAGAGCCACCATCGTTCGAAAAACTCGAGCATTTCTTACTTAGCCGCGTACGCGCGCTTGAAGCAGTCGAACGTCACATGCAGGGGAAAAATTCAAAACAAACCACCACCACCTCAAAGGCGAAGGTTCATCAAGTGAATGTCGGGAGTCCAAACACGAATATATCAGGAAAAGAAAAACATAATCCTACATGTGCAATCTGCCAAGCATCGCATTATATGTATATCAGCGTGCTCGGAATATCGAAACCAACCTATCGAAAAACGCCGCGAAGTCCTCCAGAAAAAGGGACTATGCTATAATTGTTTGGGTCCTCATCATTTTCGTAATTGCAAGTCCCAGAAACGATGTCAAGTTTGCACCGGTCCGCATCATACAACGATTCATCAACAAAGTACGAGCTCCAGTAGCAAAGGCAGCATCGGTACGAACGTGCCTTCGACATCAAATCTTCAACCAATGAGTGCATCGCAAAATAATGAAGAAAGTGTTCGCGACGAGTCGGCATCGAGCGATATCGCGCCTTCGCGTCCGTTCAAGAGAACAGCTGTTTTGCTTGCTACCGCGCTGGTTCGCTTAACAGCTGAAAACGGTTTCGAATACGAAGCACGCGCACTTTTAGACCAAGGTTCGGAAGTGTCCTTCGTATCCGAAAATCTTGCAAACAAACTCAGACTCCCTCGTCAACGTATTTTCCTTCCGATTCACGGAATCGGTGGAACACAAACAAGTGTGTGTCATGATTTCATTACAGTCAGGTTAAATTCTCGCGTGAACTCCTCGTACTCGCTTTCCGTAAACACTTTCGTTCTCAGGAAATTAACATCTTACATTCCGCCGGCTCGTATGATTACTACGGCTTGGCTTCATATCAAAGGCCTCGAGCTCGCCGATCCTCAATTTTTTAATTCGCTACCAATCGATTTGGTACTTGGCGTGGAGGTGTACGGCGCGATCCTCGAAAACGGACTGATCAAAGGGGACTCCGAAAGTCCAATGGTACAAAAAACGGCCCTCGGATGGGTTCTCCTCGGGTTTATTTCGTCGCAAATCAAACTCTCGGAATCACGTTCACGGATTATAGTGTCCCGTAGATCACGAACTCAAAGAGCTGCTTCAACAATTCTGGCTTCAGGAAGAAACAGGAGCGCGTCGAAAGATTACGCTCTCCGAAGATGACGCTCAGTGTGAACGACACTTTGTCGAAACTCACTCGCGCTTATCTGACGGTCCTTACGTCATGCGGCTTCCGTTCAAGCGTAATCCGGACGATCTCGGCAACTCACGAAAACCCGCTCTGTTTGCACTCTTGCGGCAAGAGCGCCGATTCGCGAGTGATTCACAGCTCAAAAAAGCTTACACGGAATTTCTATCGGAATATGAATCTCTCTATAACATGAAACGAGTCGCAGAAACGGAACCAGAACCGCGTCGCGTGTTCTATCTGCCGCATCATGCGGTTATTCGCGAAAGCAGTGCAACCACGAAAGTGCGCGTTTTCTTCAACGGCTCTCATCGAACCGATAAAGGTATATCGATCAACGATCTGCAGTATGCAGGCCGGAAATTCCAATTGGAACTCTCGGATGTGATCTCGTGTTGGCGGCCATACGCGGTGGTGTTCGCTTCGGACATTCAAAAAATGCACCGGCGAATTCGCGTTCATCTCGAGGACTGGGATTTTCAGCGCATTTTGTGGAGACCGGCTCCAAGCGAACCCCCCTTTTCGTTCCAGTTATGCACTGTCACCTACGGTCTTACAAGCGCGCCGTATCTCGCGCTTCGTGTTCTCCGGCAACTTGCGTCTGACGAGCGCTTTCGGTATCCTCTCGCGTCAGAAATAATCGAAAGCGAGATTTACGTGGATGACGTGCTCTCTGGCGGTGATGACATTTCGAGTGCAGTGGAGAAAATCAAACAAATTCGAGACTGCCTCATGGCGGGCGGGTTTGCAATGCACAAATGGGCTTCAAACGATGAGGATATCTTGGGGAATCTTCCCTCAGCGGAAAAGGACACGGGACGTACTGTGTCATTCGAAGACGATTCGCCTCTCCGAACTCTCGGACTACTCTGGCACCCTCGAGCTGATTCTTTTCGATTTTCTTCGCCACAATTTCCGACGCTGTCACGGATAACAAAACGCAGTGTTCTCGGTCGTGTCGCGCAATTATTCCACCCTCTCGGATGGATCGCACCGATGATAATCCGCGGAAAAGTGTTCATCCAAGAACGTTGGAAAGCCTGACTTGACTGGGACGACCCAGTCCCAAAAAAACTCGCGCATCAATGGCTTAGTTTCGAGAAAACCCTCGATGATCTTTCGCGTATTTCGCTATCACGACGGCTCGGTCCGCGCACGAGTGACTGGATAGTGGAGTTGCACGGATTTTCCGATGCATCACAAATCGCTCTTGGTGCAGTAGTGTATTTCCGTATAATAACAAATTTCGAAGTCACCCACGTGTCTCTTTTATCGGCTAAAACAAAGGTTGCGCCACTGCAAACAGTCACAATTCCAAGACTTGAGCTTTCGGCCGCGTTACTACTCTCCCGTCAAATTGCGCACGTCAGAGAGGTGCTCAATTTTTCGGATGTTTGTGCGTACTTGTGGACAGACTCTACAGTGACTCTCGCGTATCTTCGCGGAGATACTCATCGGTGGGCAAAAGTCGTGCAAAATCAAGTGACAGAAATGAACGAACTTTCAAATTCACGCTAACATCATGTGCCCGAAAAGGAAAACCCCGCGGATTTGGCTTCACGAGGAGTATCTCCTCTGCAACTCGCAACTGATACGTTGTGGTGGAAGGGCCCACCCTGGCTTTCGAAGCACTCGACCTTTTGGCCATCATTAAATCCACCAGTTGATCATAACACAGTCTACGAGATTCGCAAAAAACATGCGAATGTGACTGACCCGGAAACTACTTCAAAAATGTGGACTCTCGTGGAACGATTTTCGAATTTTACGTCTTTATTGTGGATTACGGCTTGGTGTTTTCGCGCTTCACTCAAATTCCGAAAAGTACAAAGAGTGGAGGCGTTTAGTTCACACCTGATGCCGTCCGAATTAGAAACAGCTCGCCTCTTCTGGGTGAAAGAAACGCAGCGGGCGTGTTTCGACCTCGAATTACGCACTCTTCGAAAGAACGAGCAAATTTCGTGTTCGAGCCCCCTCGTGCGACTCACTCCCTTCATCTGTCATCGGTCTGATCCGCGTCGGTGGGCGGCTCCAAAATTCCTTCTACATGCATGATGAAAAACATCCCATCATTTTGCCAAAGGACTCAGCGTTAACTACGCTCGTCATCGATCACGCACATCGATCGACACTTCACGGCGGTACACAGTTAACGCGCTCAACGATTCGCCGACGGCATTCGATCGTCGGAGGTAGTGTACATATTCGATCGTTTATTCATCGATGCATCGTGTGCGTTCGACAACGCGCAACCCTTGGGCAACAGCTTATGGGAAAACTTCCGAAATGTCGGTTCGCGAACGCGCGTCCATTTTTTTTTACCGGGGTTGATCTTGCCGGACCAATCACTCTTCGCACGTTTTGTGGTAGAGGCGCGAAAACCTACAAAGGTTATATTATTGTGTTCGTTTGTTTTTCGTCATCGGCCGTGCATCTCGAAGTCGTGTCGGATTATACGTCGGAAGCTTTTCTCGCCGCTCTTAAACGTTTTATCAGTAGACGCGGAATCTGCGCAACGATTACAAGTGATTGCCGTACAAATTTGGTTGGTGCCGCTTCGGAACTTTAGAAACTATTTCGTGCGTCTTCAAAGGAATTCGCGCATATCGTCAACGTCCTCGCGAACGACGGCATACAGTGAAAATTTGATCCTCCGTCCGCGCCTCATTTCGGAGGAAATTGGAAGGCCGCGGTTGAATCGGTAAAATTTCATCTAAAACGCGTCCTTGGAGAAACCGGATTAACATTTGAAGAATACTCGACATTTCTTGCCCAAGTTGAAGGAGTGCTAAATTCACGACCGCTCTGCGCGTTGTCTGGTGATCCATCAGACATATCGGCTTTAACTCCGGGACATTTTTTGGTTGGCTCCGCACTTGGTACAATCCCGGAACCTTCTCTCGCGGAATTACCCGCCGCACGACTATCGCACTGGCAATTATTGCGCCAAATGCTAGAGGATTTTTCGGCGCGGTGGAGAATCGAATATCTGTAACAACTGCAAATGACGTCTAAGTGGCAGTTGAAAAAGGACAACATCGAAATCGGAACCTTAGTTCTCTTTAAAGACGAGCGTTATCCCCCCTCCAAGTGGGCGCTTGGAAGCGTCATTCAAACTCATCCGGACGGGGATGGACTTGTGCGTGTTGTGACAGTGCGAACGCGAACTTCGGTTCTGAAGCGCCCGATTGTAAAATTATGTATACTCCCCCTTGCATCCTCCGCTTAATGCATGTATGAACACGCCGAATTATTTATATATTTATTTTATTTATTTATTTCTTATACGGCCGCAGCCTTTTTGAAGAAGGAAAAAAAAAAAGATACATATGCATTACACTTATAAGTAATCAAATACGATCAATATCCGCCGTTACAACCAATTTTAACCTTGATAAAAGAATGAACCAAAACTTGAGAAAAAAAATTCCAAAACTTAGATTTCAATAACGACGACACACGACGAATGCTTAACGAAAAATCATACAAGTCGGGTAGAATGAAAGAACAATTATTGTACAGAGTACACATACGAAAGACGGGCTCACAGTCGAAAAAGCGAGCACGTCCCACTCTAGGGTAAAAAAGGTCAGGATTCCGAGTCGCATAAGTTTGAGACCGAGTAAGTATGAGCCCTCGCAACTCAACAGATAGAATATTCCCGGACATAACCTCAAAAAGGAACAGCAACTCAACAATCTCCATTGATGAGAGGATGGAAGGAACACTAAATTTAACAGCAACTTGATGGTAATCGTGATCAAACTTATGCATAGGGGACAAGGCCTTAGCTGACATATAACCCAGAGCTCTGTGCTGAAGACGTTACATCACATAAATGCCATTTTTGTAGTAAGGGCGCCAAACTGTGGAGCCGTACATTAGGACAGATTTAACGAGAGTGATATACAGATAACGGATGGTTTCCCAGTCCTTAGAATATAGTGTGTTCCGAAGAATAAAAAACCACAACTTTTTGGCCCTACGTATGATCTTAGCAATATGAGGTGCAAAAGACAGACTAGAATCAAATAGGATCCCAAGATTCTTAATTGAATCAACCCGTGAACAAAGATGAGAGCCACCTAGTGTGTACTCATGAACAATATAAGAGCCTCGAGCGAAGGACATTGATTTACATTTACTAAGGTTTAGCCCTAATTTATTCATATTGATGATGGAGTCAGATAGGTTACAAGTTTCCATGAAAAGTTTAATGTCATCGGCGAATGAAAGGATATTGCTAGACAAAGAGGTAAAAACTATATCGTTGATGAATAACAAAAACAGAAGTGGCCCCAAATGGGAGCCCTGTGGAACCCCAGCAGAGGCAGAGAATTCTCTGGAAAGAGCCCCAGAGATCTTTAACTTGAGTTTTCTATTCAACAAATACTCGCGGACCCAGTTGCATAAAATTTCCGGAAAACCATAGCAACTCATCTTGAAGATGAGGATGTCATGGTTAACAGACTCGAAGGCGTTTTAAAATCTAAATAAATGGAATCAACCTGTGATTGAGAGTCAAAATAATTAAAAATTTAGTAAGTATAGACGGTAAGATTGGTAATTGTCGAATGGCCCGCGAGAAAGCCATGCTGCATGTGGGAAATACAGGGTACCAAAAGGGGAGTCAGTTTGTTACAAATAATATCATCAAGACATCCAGGAATAGGGCTAATGAGAGCAACAGGTCGGTAATTTAGGACATCATCACGAGCACCATCTTTATAAATAGGATTTACATACGAAAGCTTCCGTATTTGGGGAACATAGGAGGATTCAAACGACAGATTAAATAAGGTCGTCGACAACATTAAGGACACAATTCTTAATAAAAATGGCAGGGATCCCATCGGGACTGATCAAGCACGAAGGCTTGAGTTTGGAAATACTATTCCAGTCATCTTTTCTAGTAATAGAGAAAATCTGATGTTTTGGTAATTGCACGCGATCCCCGGGGGCACAGTACTTGGATATAGCATCGAAGTCAATGGACGATGGGTCGCAAAGACTCTCAATAAATATACTCTCGTAATTTTGGGCAAAAAGATCCGAGATTTCCTTGCCTCCTGTGCCGAAAGCTGCTCCCAATCTCATGGAATGAGGAAACCTGTTCGTCCCCCTCTTGATGTCAATATAATTCCAGAACCGCTTGATGTCTACTCTAATATCAGATTCCACCTCATTAATGTATTTCCCAAAAACGGATTTTGACAGTTCGTGACAGCGAGACCTAAGATTACAAAAAATTAGATAGTCGTCGAGATTACGAGACTTATTATAGGCAAGATGGGCTACTTTTTTGGAGTTAACAAGACTGCGGAGATCTTTGGTATACCAGATAGGGAAGTTCGATTTAAATCTATTATTGGAACGTACATTGACACTAATAATATCATTAATAATCCTGTAAAAGCAATCGGTAGCATCATACATAGATAAACCGCGCAACTCATTCGCCCAATCCACATTTAATAACAAACAATTGATAGCATTATAATCACAGTTGCGAAAATCCATAAGAGAGTGCGTACAATTTAACATTTGATGACTCAAAAATTCAATTATAGGATGAAAAATGTCTAATTTAGATAATAAATCGGATGATAAAACAACTTCATAACAGTCCACACTAGAAAAGCACAGATCCAATGTGTTACCCACATAATTACTATAAAAGTTACACTGAGATAACCCTAACGCACGAAATGAGTCCGTAACACACTTAGCAGTCTGTGAGCGCGATGATTCGGCGGTCGGCAAAACAGCAGACGAAAACAATGGAAATCACGTTGCAGAAGAAGATGCGGACGCTGTGGATGATGGGACGAAATAGCGATCAGAGGGGCTCCAAAAAATGCCAGGCAGGTTGTAATCGCCCACAATGATCATTTCCGAAGCCGGGAAGGCATCCCTTATATCCTCAACTACGATGACATGCTCCTGACATGAGAAGGAATCGGAAACAGGCGGAATGTATATTGCTCCAATGATAATATCACAGGCAGACGACCAAACCCGAACGAACAGCTGATCATAATGTACAAGAACATCAGCTGATGCGATTTCACATATACGACTCTTGAGGGCTTTATTTACAGCAACTAATACACCACCACCCCTGCTCACTCCAGCAATACATCTATCTTTCCTGTAAGTTATGTAGTTGTCGAAAGGTAGTTCAGAGTTCAAAACATTATCCGTTAGCCAAGTCTCAGAAAAAATAATAATGTCATACTTCTGAACGCTGTTACACATATTTAAAGAGAGGTCCAGCAGTTTACCCTTAATGCTGCGGACGTTTTGATAGTAAATGTTTAAGCTGAGTCGTTTTTTGAACCATCGCGGTTAGAAGCATCCAGAGAAGAGTCTTTATTATTGCCGTGACGTTGCTGCTTGACTCCTATGGTAGGGCAGCCATCCTTGTAAATGAGCATCAAGTCCTTCTTCCCCTTCTCTGTTCTCTCTGCTAGCTCGGCGAGTGCTGCCTTCAGTTCTTTTCTCTCCACGATGGTTCTATCAAAGCCCACAGGGCATTCGACGGGAAAGGGAGATCTCTTCCTTACCAGTCTAGCGGAGTCACTGTTGTTGAGACGCACCAGTAGAGGGCGTGGAGCCGAGTTTAGTTCAAATTTGCCAAGACGTATAATATTACCAGCAACTACGGAGAGAGACAACTTACTTAGTCCGCTGTTGACAAAATTCAAGTCATCCGACGCATTGTTATTGTCCGCACACTTATGGATAATGATGTTGTTTTCTCTTTTGATACGTTCCCTGACTTCACCAATACTGATATTAATGGAAGGTTGTGTGCTTGTGAATGAGCCAGCTACTTTAACCCCCAAAATGTCGTTCTTCATGGAAGATATTTCATTTATAATTCCACTGAGATGCTTATCGACAACTTCATCGATGCGTTTCTTATTAGCTTTAATTGTTGAGCATGCAACTTCTAAAGAACCGAATGATGAGCAAATAACTCCCAGGTCTGCCGAAATGCTCTTCAAAAGATCCAAATGAATGGCCTTAATGCCACCATCTTTCCGACAGGCTTCGCATCTGAACGTCAAAGTGGGGTTGACGAGTTTTAATGCACTGATTTCAGTTGCAGCTAACGAAGTGCAAGACACTGAGCAATAAAACACTTTAAGACAGCACTCGCAAGGAGTTATAGTTAGGCCTTTACCCTGGAACGGCAACCCACAAGACGCGCACTTGGACGACACATTTTGTTTTGACGTGAAACAGCGACAAATGTAGTAAAAATCACCGATTAAAAACACACAACTGGCAAATAAGACTTTCACAATGATAGAGACGGAAAAGAATTTTTATATTTAATGGAAAACAGAAAAAAAAAAATTCGCTGAAGACGGAGTGCGAAAATTTTACGTGTTGATTAACTTGGCGCATGCGCCTCTCTCCTAATTATCGAATTTTTGTTGTAATACTTTGTTTTGTTTGATACACTTTCATAAGTCTATCAAGGCGGGCGGTATGTTTCGGCAAATCAACCAGCCTCCATCATTCAAACGTATTTAATTTGTATCGAGTAGCGCAATTGCTACGCCAAGGCGTTATACGAAAATATTTCTCTCTCTCTCGCCAGTGTTTCGTCAACCGTTGTGCTGATCGGTTATCAAGTATCGGGTTCTTCGGACTTATCCAAACAATAATTCTATCAAGCAAAATCGCTTAAATCAAAATAAAGCACTGTTATTGACAAAATTAACTATTGTGACCGAGTTTTAGAGTTTATTTCCCTACCACCCTCCGGATTCTCTTGTCACCGGGGATCTTGGTGCATATCTAGGGTTTCTATCGAACAGAGGTCAATTTTGATTTGCGTGCTTACACTAATATTGCATACAATAAAGCAAATTTAACGAATATAAGAAATATAGCAAAAAAAAAAAAAAATCAATATATGAGGGATTCTCCGTCAATTCGGCCACTTTTTTTCGACCATCTCAGATCTGCCCCATAATTGGTTATATCAAAGTACTACTAAAATTTACTTTATGTAAATTTTTTCAGATATTTTTATTGATTATTTGAGAAATTGCCGTTTTTTTTTTCAAATGAATATATCTCGGAAACTTGAAGTAACTGGAAAAAAATGACTCCACATAAAAGTTGTTGTTTTTTGTTAGCTTTCGAAAGGAATTTTTGAAAAAAATTTTACGTTCCGGTAACGCCGACTTTTTACCAAAAAAGGTAGAAATTATTTTTTTTATTCAAAAAGGACCCTTTTTTTTGCTGAAAAAATTACAGCGTCTTCCAAAATGTGTAACAATATCGCCAAAATAACACGTTTCGCTTTGTTATCGTTCCTGGGCACTTGATCGGTTTGACTGTAAACCCGTATTCGTCGCGTAGGGAGTCTCAAACGACACCGAGTGTTTTCATGACGGGGTTCGGCTCGATTGCCCGGTCGAGATCGTGAAATCCTTCCTCCAAATTATCGAGTGCGTGTCGATGATTTGAGGCCTATTCCCGGATATTGAACCCTCCACACCTCAACAGTTCGATGGCCTCATCGCGTATTCGCAAAATTTCCTCGAGCGAATCTGTGCTCGTTGAAACATCATCGACATACATGTCGCGCCTTAAACCCTCCGACGCACGGCGGAAGTTGCCGTTCTCGTCGTCCGCGAGTCGGGGGGGGGGGGGGTCGCGCCGCGGATACGGGGGGGTGGGGTAGAGGGTAGGGGGGGAGCTAGGGTGGCTGGGGGGGAGGGGGGAGCTGGGGGGGAGCGCCGCCATCTTTGATTTAGAACTCTCATAAATACACTACTCCCAAGCCTGAGGTAGCAGAACACCTTTGCCCGTACGCTTCGACATCTGTGACGATGGTGATACACCTTTGCGTGGCGTAGAAATATTGAGCAGCTCAGCAATTGAATGCTTGAATTTGACGCTCTGAGCGTTTCGGATAGGCTCGGTGGCGCTATAGTACTTTCTGTGAGCATTTGTTGCGAAAAGGATATTTCTGTAATTCTCCTTGTCGTTGCGGGTAACGTGAGCGCTGTTGAGCATCTTTTCAAATAGCAGCTCCAGCAGTCCCTGAGTTTTCGGATAGAGCGTGCCGCCTATGCGAACGAAATCGCGCTCGAAGCTTATCGGTGAGTCACCAACCATCAGCCCGGCAGTAGAAAGACTCCGTACCCCGTACACGGTATACAACTCGTGCCGTCTTTTTTTATCGTTGAGCATCTCCAGATATTCATCCTCTAATCTCACCGACAATTCCGCGACAGTTTGATCCTCTTCCTCTGCAGTTGCAAAAGAGACTTCTGCTTCCATTTCGTTCTTCGGCTCATCCTTCGTTTCAGTTTTGAGTTCTTCCTTCACCTCTTCCCTGACAAATTTCGTGCCTCGAGAAACATTGACTAATTCTTGCAGCGGGGTTACCACAGGTTTGAAGACATTCTTCATTGTTTCCTGCAGCGACTCTTTTCCCGTCTTGAGGATTCTGTGCTTACGACGAATCGCATTACTCGCTTGAGCGATACGATGCAAGACTTCTTTTTCCTCACGAATTTCCTGCATGTTGACACAACTAGTTCTGGAAAGCTACTGTTTCGTCGTCTTCGAAGATCGTGTATTTTGTTCTTTTATCATGTTCATAAAATTGTCAAATCCCCTCCTATACCGACCATTACCGAGCTCTCTATCCTTGGCGATCACTACGAACCCATATTTGTCACCGTTCCAGCATGCCGCACACAAGTCTTTGAACTCTACGTACGACATATCGGTGTTTACATGATCGTTGTACATATGTCTCAGATTCATCTCGTCTTGTTTGAATAAGACCAGCAAGTTGGTGTTGCCGCGCACGAGATGCTTAGGGATTCGAGCGTACGTCTGACAAAGATAGAAACAGTCTACATCGTGATGTCTACCCATACAAAAGTACGCGCGTATGTTATCCTGCTTCTCGCACGCTACGTCATCCAATATCATAATCGAGTTAGGTTGCGTCTCGTTCGGTGCAATGACGTGCTCATGCTCGTTGGAGGGGTAATACTCAACACCGTCGTCATTTTCGAGCACTTGACTCAGAAACTTTATTTCGGTTGATTGAGAGATTTTGAGTAAACGTACAGGTTTTCGAACCTCAAACCGTTCGAATGCGTTATAAGCGCAAATAATGCGTTGGTTTTGCCACAGTTAGATGGTCCGCAGAATACCGCACGTACACTACTCGGCAACATATCGCCATAACGTTTATTCCGTTTCGTACTCTACTGCGTAAATTTGTCAAAATTCATCATGGGCAACTTGGTCGATTGTGTCTCGAACCTCATCTCGGAAGTGACTGGCTGGATTTTCTATAAATGCATCGTTCATAACAACTTTCTCTCAGTCGCAGAGCGGACATGATTGTGCATACACGTGATCGTAAGCGATCGTCAAAAAAGCGATTAAGTGGAAAAGGTTTGGTAAATAGCATTATCAACACACTTCCGATTGAGGTGCATGTTCCCGGTTACCAATACTGCGGTCCTAGTACCAAGTTGACGAAAAGACTCGCGAGAGGAGATTCCTGTATCAATGCTCTCGACGCAGCGTGTGAGGAACACGATATAGCGTATTCGAGAAATCGTGAGAATCTTGAAGCTAGAAGCGTTGCGGATAAAATATTAGCCAAAAAAGCCTGGAAACGGGTTCTCGCAAAGGACGCAAATTTGGGTGAGAAGGCAGCCGCTTGGGCTGTAGCTAACACGATGAAGGTGAAAACAAAGTTAGGCATGGGGTGTCGAAAACCTAAGAACGTTTCCTTGAACAAAATCATACGAACGGGGAAACAGTCTATGAGTCGAAGCTACGACGCGAAAACGAGTATCAAATCTGCACTCAGAGGTGCTCGAGAAGCTGTAAAAAAAGGAGGTGGTAAACATAATGTCCGATCACCGCGCGTTCTACCGGTACCCTTAAAAGTTAGCAGATTTCCACCTGTTCTTATACCTATCTTTGCCGGTCTCAGCGCTACGGGTGCGTTAGCAAGAGGTGCTGCGGGTATAGCAAAGGCTGTAAACGATGCGAGCGCGGCTAAACGAGAATTGGAGGAAAGCAAACGGCATAACAAAACGATGGAAGCGATCGCCTTAGGTGAAGGTCTCCATCTCAAACCTTATAAAAAGGGTTTTGGTCTACATCTTTCAAAAAACTAAATGTCAAGCTACCACGCCGAGCGTTGACCAACTGGGATTTGCTGAAGTATGCAAAAATCATGAAAATTCCATACTTCCGAGGTGTCTTTATGCGCAACGAAATGCCCAAAACCGGGCCGCGTAAAAACGAAACAGCTGTAGTCAATCTCGACAATAAAGATGGTCCTGGGACACACTGGGTTGCGTATAAGAAACGCGGCAGCGATGTAGTTTACTTCGACAGTTTTGGTCATCTTCAACCGCCGTTAGACCTCGTGAAATATCTCGGTGTTGGTAGCGTTAAGTACAACGACGAAAGGTATCAAGATTACGGTACATTCGATTGCGGACACTTGTGTCTGAAATTTCTAAGCGATAAGCTATATAAACATGACACGTAATTTAATAACGTCAGTCGAGCACTCGCAGTCATGGATGATTCGTTTACATTAACGATATCGGGAACGTCGTCGATTCTCGAAGCGCAATATTTTCCTCCGATCGAACTTGCTCTGAACAAAAATTATGTTCTCGGTCTCGTTGAACTGTTAACCTTCAATTCCATTCCCAACGTCGATGTCGGTCGCAATAAAATTTACGTAGCCCACAAGGTAGTCACTATATCCACTGGCAGCTACGAAATTGAGGATATTGAAAAGTATGTTCAAGACGCGTTAAAAAATACCGACATTGAAATCAGTATAAAGCCTAACAATAATACGTTACGCAGCGAAATCAAATGTAACCATATCGTAGATTTGGAACCTGAGGATTCTATTGGTCAGCTTCTCGGATTTACACCGCGCGTATTGGTAGCTAACCAAACTCACCATTCGGATATGCCTGTAACTATTCTCGAAGTCAACGCGTTGCGAGTCGAATGCAGCATTACAACGGGTGCCTACGTCAATGGACATAAAGTGCATACTATTCACGAATTTTTCCCTATCGTTCCACCGGGATATAAGATCGTGGAAGTGCCGTCGCATGTCATTTACCTTCCGATCACCGTCAAGACCATAGATCACGTACAGCTTCGGTTAGTCGATCAAGACGGAGATCTAGTTAATTTTCGCGGAGAAGTTATAACTATGAGACTGCACATCAAATCGCAATAAAAGATGCGTATTGTATATAACAGATCGTCCAAAAAGAGTTATATTAGTCAGTCAGCATGTCCCGATCAAGTCAGTCATCGATCTATTCCCGAACCGCTAACACGTCGAGACGCGGAGTTCCTGATAGCTCTGGGTCTAAAGCTGACACCTTTTGGAAAAGGAATTTCCGACAAATAAAACTGCGATTCTGCTGTTTCGTTGTATGCTACGTACTACGGAGGAGGAAATCTTGAGCATTCAAATACCTGTCGTCTTTGCCGCATCAATCGCCCACCAAGAAATACACGCACACAAACCGTACGCATCGTCAACTTTCAACAACAGCGATGAGATTCGAATCACCGTTCAGCATTAGGATTTATGCGTATTACCGAGAAAGAGTTCGCTGCATATCTCTGGAAAATTGCTCAAATCGGATGGCACTGTAGCAGCGATCACAACTTTAGTCAATAACGCCATCTGCCATTTGTTCGAAGATAACGAACTAAACGCTGTAGAGATTTATAAATGTAAAAACGTTGGTCTGACCAGCCTGCTGAAAGGTTTCGCTTCGCTTAACCCTGGTCAAAGTTGGCTTATGGAAAATGCTGGATGGCTCGATATCCAGGAAACTAAAAAATTAACTGATGCCGATGGCAACTTTGACGTAGTTATTCCCTTGAGCATGATATTAGGCTACGCTGGAGACTATCGCAAGATCGTCGTTAACGCGAAACACGAGCTGATTCTTACAAGATCAAAATGAGATTTAAATGCCATAGTTCAAAATCAAGACGAAGACTTCAGAATCGTGATCGATCAGGTGGAATTATTAGTACCCTATGTGAAGCTCTCGGATCAACGAAAAATCGCACCGTTGAATTTCACTGAAAAAGAGACACCACTCTCCATGAGCTTATGCAGTCGGGAGTTGTACGAATATCCTTTGTTACCGGCAAGCAGGAAACACGTTTGGACTGTGAAAACGTCCACCCATTTGGAAAAACCGCGATCTGTCATGCCCGATTTTCAAACGAATCGAAAAAACAAAGCCGGCAAAAATGCCAGTCATCTTGATCACTGTAACATTACTGACGTCAAGCTCTTCTTGAATTTCGAGTATTATCCGTACAATAACCTGAACTTGGACACAAGTCACAATCGCTTTGTATTACTGTACGAGATGTACGCAAACTTTTGAGCCACCTCTTACGGCAAAGAACCCGAGCTTCTGTTGACGGAAAGCGAATTTCTACAGTACGAACCTCTGATTTTCATCGCAACTGTTCGAAACAAACGAGGCTCTGAAATCTGGACCGGTGGATATTCGTATCGAATTTGAGGCTGAAAATAACTTTCCTACTGGTACGTCTGCCTACTGCTTGATTTAACATGATCGTATAATTAAATATAACCCGCTGAGTGGTGGGGTGAGGAAATTGGTATAAAAACCTCGAACGTTGTGACAATCGATTCAGCATTTTTCACGATGGAGTTTATAGTCGACGTACAAGGATTCAGAAGACCGGGTCCCGGTCTTACACCAAAGGAGCTGGCGGTTGTGTCACTCAACGAAGATATTAACCCGTCAATTTTTCTCTTCGAACCTCCGTACGATAGAAATTATTCACTCGCTCCATTCAAAAGCAAAAATTTATGGCTGTCACGGAATTATCATGGACTATCCTGGGAAGGTGGTGATTTACCTTTCGAGAAGCTCGACTTCACTATCGAATGTATGTCGCTGCGTGATGCTTCAACAGTTCACGTGAAAGGATTGGAGAAGAAAAGTTGGCTGCAGAAAATTCTGGGTGAAAAAGTTGGAGTCGTTGATTTGATGGATTTGGGTTGTCTGTCGTTGCAGAAATTGAATAAAATGTCAGACACGAATTCAAACTGTACGCATCACGCTATATTACATCCAAACTGTGCAGCTCAAAACGTATTGTTACTGCGAAATTTTTTACTCAAACACAAAATACAATCGGTATCTCCTCGAACAGTTATTCATTCTCATTGCCTAAAGCATGGGTACGATACCGTCGAGTAAGAACACCCATAGATCAGCATTATGAATTTCATGTAAAACTGTAATCTTGAATTGCTTTTTTTCAATAAAATATTTCGCATCGTCAATAGCAACCGTTATTTCAGAACCTCTGTCCTGCTAATCAAGATTTTATTTCATAACCTTCCAGAATTCCACGTCGCACCGCAATCCGTTGTCCGCAGGCCGCTCGTCGTCAAGTCGAAACTCGTCGGACGATTCCGAGTATTGTTTTCGTCGGACGATTCCGAGAATCTTTCAGGGTCAAAGAAGCTCTTCCTCACGGTCCCGGACCGCTCGCCGTCAAGTCGAAACTTGTCGAACGCATTGTTTGTCAGCTTACATTTGTTCAGGGTCGAAGCAGCCGCATACAAATTTCAGAACCTTTCAGAATTCGACATCGCACCGCAATCCGTTGTCGGCAGGCCGCTTGCCGTCGAGTCGAAACTCGTCGGACGATTCCGAGAATTGTTTTCGTCGGACGATTCCGAGAATTGTTTTCGTCGGACGATTCCGAGAATTGTTTGTCTAAAATTCGTTCGAGGCCAGAGCGGGTCTTTCAGAATTCAAGGTCGCACCGAAATCCTTTGACCGCATGCCGCTCACCGTCGAGTCGAAACACATCGGATGATTCCAAGTATTGTTTTCGTCGCACGATTCCGAGAATTGTTTGTCTAAAATTCAACGTCGCACCGAAATCCTTTGACCGCATGCCGCTCACCGTCGAGTCGAAACACGTCGGACGAATTGTTTGTCAGTCTAGATTCGTTCAAGGTCGTGAGAATCTCCTCGAACCTTCCGGAAGCTTTCAAAACCTGACACACGCCAGGATTCTCGGTCGAACGTTCGAGGATCCACGGAGTCCGCTCGAACGCTTGAGGATTCACGGAGTGCGCTCGGTAATGCAGTTATCGATCCCGCTTGATGAGCATGATTTTCTTTACCGGCAAAGAGCACAACTTGTCCCATAAGGGGTAACATCACGGCAATTTCAGACGTTTTTCACCGATGATCATGGTCATTTGGAGGATTTTTTACCGACAACCATGGTCATTTGGAGGATTTTTTACTGACAATCATGGTCATTTGGGAGATTCTCTCACCGACGAACGGTCGGCAGAGCACGTTTTATCTTACGAGAGTGGGGGTAACTTTCAAGGGTTAGCGTCTGGGCTGCATGTATAGGCGGATTGGTCGGCTTGGTCGGTAAAGAAGGTGTTTCTACGCAGAACTCTCCTTGTTATACTACTTTAGTCGATTTTGGATCGATTACGATTTCTTTTTACAGAGCAAAACCTCCGCACCTCCTTCCTCCTGGAGAGACGTAGACCAAGCCACCTAATTTTCTCCTTAATCTTGCAACCAGGTGTCCCACTCCCTGGGTCTAACCTAATCCGATCGTGCCGTCTACAATGAGCGGTTATATTTGAATCATTACATTTGCCTCCCTTTTGTGATGATTAGGTTTATCATAATCATCACAAACATCAGTTATTGTCATTGTTCATTATCAATACTCAAATTCATTATATAATTATCGAAAAGTGCTTCATGTCCACAGTTCTCTGCACATACCTCAAATTTCATCACCTTTTTGCATTATTAGCACTGGAAAGTTTGTCACACGCATTCTTCCACACACATTTATCCACTCGCACAAACTAATTAACAATCTTCTGGTTTTCCGTCCTTCCGATTATTACAATCTCGTCTACTTGATAAAAAATTAAATCTTACTCACAAAATCTGCTTGTCATTGTTCTATGTCAAGTCCAAATCAGAGGATGAAATCAATTTCATTGAGATTCATACGAGTTAAATACATCATTATTATTATTATTATTATTTTTTTTTTAATATCAATAAACTTAAATGTATATAAATTGCTTTCAAAATTGATTTAGGAAACTATGAAGTTTGATACTTGCGTAAATTTAATCTATTATATGTACCTTCGACATTGAATTTTCTAGATTACACAACACGAACGCATTTTTTTCAATCACTTTTGTAATCTTATATGGTCCCTGATATATGCGAAAAAACTTATGAGTTACTCTATCAGCTGCATTAGAGAGTAGTGGTACTTTTAATACAATTAGATCATTCACATCAAGAATAATCTTTGTTTTCACTTTTTGTTGCTTTCGTCGATTACGAAAGTTCTTTAACAATCTTTCCATAGCTATCATAATTTTAGTTTCTGTGTCTACTATCTCTCGCAAAGCTAAAGGAATTGGATAAGTTTTTCGTACAATTGGATTTTGTTTAGTTACTTTGATTTCGTGTTGATATACTTGAGTACATCCGGGTTTATTGGAAAACAAGACTTGATACTTTTTAAGAAGTGCACAAACAGTTTCAATCTGTAAATTACTGAGTTTCGTTAGACTATGCCCGAAGTTTGAAGACTCTTTAAAAGAATTATGATCCTCTCCATGTATTAAAAATTTTTCATCTTTCTTCAAATTTTTCTTCAGATCTTTCTTCCTCATTTGTTTCTTCCAGTTGTTTATGACTACTATTTATTTCAATGGCTTTAACTAACTTGACAAAATCATTTTCACGAGGTAAATTATTTTTATGCATTCACAATTATGATGCTGTGTATCAACATCTTTATCATTAACAATATTATTTTCATCAACTATCAATTCAATTTTATTTTCTTAATGGCAGTGTGGTTGTTCATTATGAATAAACACATCAACTCCACAATTTTCTTCACCAGTAACAAGTTTATCATTTTCATCACTTAAATCTAAATTAACATTTTGCACATTTATTAGTTTAATTAAAGTTACTTCATTATTTGTCGAGGATACCAATTTATTTGAAGGTTCCAAATCAAATAACACCGTTGGTATACCGATATGAACACCGCTGACTTCCAACATACGATCTTTGTAATTTATTATCACTTCGTTTTTCAATAACCAATCATTACCAAGTATTATACGATTAGATAAATATGGAATTACAAGACATGAATATTCTATAACTTGATTTGCCAAATGCAATTGTAAGAAAACTTGTTTTTTAACAGTATAGTTTTTCGTCCAATAGCTGGGATTACCATTACTCTACTAACCGGGAGAATATCTGAATTCATTATTGTCATTAATCGATTGAAAAATTCTTCGGATATACATGTGACTTGATTGCCAGTATCAAGAAGTGCATGTATTTTAATCCCCAAAACAGTAACTAACAACTAGACGTTTTCAGGTGTCCCCCTCCGATTTCGATAAAACTCTGGTATGTTATAGAGGGTCAAAATCGATGACATGCGTATTTTTTTTATCGACCCAAACTCATTTTAAAGGGGTGAAACACCCCTCCAAAGTTGACCACCTCTCAATATGATTTTTCTGTTTTGCATACAAGGAGGGGATTTTGATAACTAATAATGATAGTAATAAATACCTTGTCAAAAGTGATGAAAAACACACTTCGAATATTTTCAAGAACTCTTTATTTTAGGGGTTAACTTGTACATACAAAGTTCATTTTTTACATTAGAAACAAGATGTTTATCAGAGCTCAATGAATCCAACAGCACTGTAAAGAGTACAGCATGCAAGAATACAGAATACGTGCTTTCAATTTTTTCCCAAAAACTGAATTCTTATCGACTTTTTTCCCAATATTGCGGATTATGTATCTAGTATTTAGCCATGAATCGTTGAATAAAATTGTTTGAGGCTCGCATTCATTCTGGCATCGCTCTCTTATCATTTTACTGTTTTATCATTTTTTTCAAGAAACGTAAATATTTTTCATTTCAAGCAGACTATCAACTACTCGAAAATTCTATGTTTGTCATATGTAAACAAGTCATGTCTCTACTTGAATTAATTCTATGGCACAGATATTTGAGGGGTGAGGGCTGGGAAGAAGATAAACAAAAAACAAGTAGTGATTATTAGCCATTTTGCATTGAAAAAATGAATACAGAAATTTTTTTTTTTGTTACTTTGATTCATACACTAAATACACCTGTGAATAGTTTTGTAAATAAATTACGTTTTTATATAATACAAAATTGTTGAATATGCACATGATTCTACTTCCTCTACCGCGGCCACACCCTTTGAACAAAAGCAAGTTCCAAGTTTATCTATAAATCGCTTTATGGATGATAGTCGGTACAATAATGATATTCATCAAAAAAATGCTGTAGGCAAAGTGATTTTTTACACCAAGAACATCTGATTACTGCGACATTTGTGCAACCTTCGATTTCACAATTCGGATGAGATGACTGTCCAAATGTAAAATCGACGGGGTTATCAAATTCATCAGGTTTCTTTGCAATGAACCCGCTTTTATGCCACGCATAACGAAACAAATTATGATATCGCGGAGATGACAGTTGGTTGTGAACCGAAGACTGTAATTTTATTATATTATTCCTTGAATGTAAATTTAAATCATAATCAAGAAGAACCAGGGTGTCTGAAAAATGACGAATATGATTTTTCCATATACGGAAGCCGAAAAAATCGAGAGGTTGAATTTTTCCAGTGGTTCCTTTCGGTATCAATAAAGTCGTCAACTTTTTGTCTGGGGGTGTTGTCTCTTGCACAACTCTAGAACAATGCCCACTCCAAGAATAAATTAGAAGTAGACTCTTCGGTCCCATTTTTGGGATAAACACTTCTTCTAACCACATCTTGAAATGCTCCGTAATGAATCATTGTGATTAATACTGTTGGAATATATGCAGCGCGAAACAAGAATTATTATACCTGAAGTAATTTTTCCTGATTTTGAAGCTGTGATGAAAACATTTGGCGGTCTGAATAAATGTTGTTTAACTATAGGTCCAAACGTTCCGGATGGTTCTTTCAAAACAATAAATAAAGGAGATAATAATTTTCCGTCCGCTAAAATTGTAGGCTGTAAAGTATAATTGTGCGTTGTTGAAGTTACTGATTGTACTATGTACGACACTTGTTTAGTTCCTTCTTCCGTTAACGTTCGTCCAGGATGAATCTCTATTTGGAAACCACTTTGATCAGAATTATATATATTTTTTAATCCATATTCGGAAATATAAGGTTCAACTCTTTTCAAAAATTCTTCAGCACTCTTGTGTAAATATTCACTATTTTCCACTGATTTTCGCGTGACGAATTTATTGATTTTTCTGCTAGTAATGCGATGGATCTTCTTAAAGTGAAGTAACCACGTTGGCGATGCTTTAAATCGAAAATCCTGATGACTGATAAGTCCTTGGGCCTGTAAAGCCCATCTTCGCAGATCCGTATCATGAACAATCAAGCCTGCGTCAATGGCATTTTTCATATTCTGCAATGTATACTCTGATATGCGAGCCAATTTTTTCATGTATGTCCCTCCCTGGTTGATTTGGTGTGCCCAACGACGCAATTGTCGTACTGATTTGACTTTTTTATATCTATGACGAACCGTATCAATTGAGCGATTTTTTTTCATCTTTGTACTTCTCCAATATTCAACAGCTCTTCTTTTATAATCGAAACTTAAAGATTCGTCATCTTCGGAACAGCGATCTTCAGGTCCTTCGGAAGGCACCTGAAAATCTGCCTCTTCCACTGAACGTGAACGTTTCAAGATTTTTGTAGGGTCTTCAAAGTCAAGAGAATTTTCCTCAATCGTTTCCACACTATTATATTCTGTCATGCTTTGTAATAAAATGTTTTCGAAGTTCGATATCATTTCACGTTCATCATTTGTTAACGGGGACTCGGGTATATTACTTCAAATGCTGCTCACAGAAGTTTAATAACGTTTATTGGATTCACTTTCACTGTAAACGTGAGAAGAAATTCAATAACTGCTTGAAGTTCTGTTATTAACGTATTAACAAGCACTGAATGGTCTCACGACTTTCCATATTGAAAATATCCGAAAGATACGCGTAATCGTTAAAAAAAATATCTGTGCCATAGAATTAATTCAAGTAGAGATTTGACTTGTTTACATATGACACACATCGAATTTTCGAGTAGTTGATAGTCTGCCTGAAATGAAAAATATTTACGTTTCTTGAAAAAAAATGATGAAACAGTAAAATGATAAGAGAGCGATGCCAGAATGAATGCGAGCCTCAAACAATGTTATTCGATGATTCATGGCTAAATACTAGACATAATCCGCAATATTGGGAAAAAAGTTGATAAGAATTCAGTTTTTGGGAAAAAATCGAACGCACGTATTCTGTATTCTTACATGCTGTACTCTTCACAGTGCTGTTGGATTCATTGAGATCTGATGAACATCTTGTTTCTAATGTAAAAAATGAACTTTGTATGTACAAGTTAGCCCCTAAAATACAGAGTTCTTGAGAATATTCGAAGTGTGTTTTTCATCACTTTCGACAAGGTATTTATTTCCATCATTATTAATTATCAAAATCCTCTTCTTGTATGCAAAACAGAAAAATCATCTTGGTAGGTGGTCAACTTTGGAGGGGTGTTTCACCCCTTCGAAATGAGTTTGGGCCGATAAAAAAAATACGCATGTCATCGATTTTGACCCTCTATAACATAACAGAGTTTCATCGAAATCTGAGGGGGACACCTGAAAACGTTTCCTTGTAAGACATGTGGACATCTTGGTACAGTTAATCTTGAATTTTTTTGGACATTTTTTTCAGTACCATTGACACCATAAGATAGGTCCGTAATATAATCAAAAGGGTCACGACACGTTATTGGACCTTCACTCAACGCGCCGATAGTCAGTTTCAATTTTGTCGTTGGTTATTACTATTGTTATTATTATGATTCGCTGTTGGTAAATGATATCCATTCGACCTTTGATTTTGTCCAAAGTGAGTAGGTGGCGGATAACTTGTGTTGGGTAAACAAACACTAACAGCTGTTGGTACAGTATTTTGAAAATTTGGATTTGTAGATACCCCGTTATGTTGACTAATCTGTTGATGTTTTGGTTGTGCGTTAATGTGACCTGGTTTATTGATTTCGCTGGTATTATACGAATTGTTGCTATAAGACTGTGAATTTCGAGGTTTTTCACGTTCTCTTTCTTCATAGGTTAAATCTAGCTGAGCTAACGCGGCTTCAACTCTATTATCATCGGAAAAATCAATTGCAACTCACGATTCCCTCACTTTAATCGGCAGTTGTTGAATAATACTGTAATTTATTTCGTAATCAGACAACTTGGGTTCAAAATACTGAGCTTCTTTAGTTTGTTTCAAAAAATAGGTTTGCAAATTATTTTTACTCCCTTTGAATTTACGCATCGACCAACGAATTTTTTCCTGATTCTTATAGCTACGGAATAAAATTCTTTTAAAAATGCAGTTTTAAAACATTCGTAATCGTTAAACCTACTTTTTTTTTCATCAAACAAAATTTTAGCTCTACCATTTCATGCACCATGAATAATTAATATTTTTGTTCAGCCGGTACGTGTTTCACATCGAAATATCTTTCTAAATCGTTTGAAAATTTTCGAGGATTCGTGTTATCCTCCCCAGAAAATTTAGGTACTTTTATCTCTATTTAAAATGATTGCAATTGGTTTATCAAACCTCCTACTAACCTTCCTTCAATATTTTAATTTTGTTGAATTGGTTCTACTGCCGACAATCTTTCTACCAATCGACGTTGTCTATCATTTTCCTCCGTCAAACGTCGAATTTCTGCCATCATCGCGTCCTGCGGCTGTTTGTCACACAAAGACTTGTCCAATTCTTTTTGTTGGTCAGCCAATTTTTGTCGTTCTAGTCTCAATTTGTTTAAATCATCACCTCCCTCACCTCCAGTCGCATTGTCTTCACGGTCTGAATTTGAATTTGTCGAACCAGGGGCCATGTTTTTGTATTGAATATTTCGGCCGCTACGTGTAGTTTTCGGTCTAGAAACTGGAGTTTGTTTTCCTCTACCCATGCAATTGATTGAAAATTCTCAATTTTATCTCAACCTCTTAATCATTCACACTTTTTTCCTAGCTTTCGAACCTTCGCGTTGGGCGCCAATTATAAGATTATTTGAAAATTAAAAATTATGCGAAATCAATATTAAAAATCTTTTATAAACTATGAATAGTAGAGTGAAAATTTTAATTTATTTATAAATATGTCCACACATGAGCCGTCATTAGGTTTAAAATTCATTCATTCATCCATTCCACAATTCATTCATTCCAGGTGTATATTGTTTAAAACAGTGTGTATGGTTGAAACTGGTGAATATTATTGAGATTATAAATAATTGTCAATAACCGTCTTTCGTCAAGGCATTATATTTTTGATTGCACTTTTATTATTTCTTCGTTCTATATCGTCTCTTTTTAAATTTGGGCTTGGCTTTTGGAGTGTTTAATTTTTAATTTGAAAGGTATGTCCTCGTACTTTGGATTTACTTTATTATTTTTAATTGGTCGATTTTGGATCGATCACGATTTCTTTTTAGAGAGCAAAACCTCCGCACCTCCTTCCTCCTGGAGACACGTAGACCAAACCACCTAATTTTCTCCTTAAATTTGCGACCAGGTGCCCCACTCCCTGGGTCTAACCTAATCCGATCGTGCCGTGTACAATGAGCAGTTATATTTCAATCATTACAGGATGTTCTGAATTAAATCGTTCTGAGGAGGGCCCCCATCCGGGCTGAAACGCTAACACAAAAATAGTATTTTTGTTCATGACCTTCATATCCAAGAATAATATCCATACAACAATTCACCAGAATTAGAATATATGAAACAAATATATGTGTACGCCTTATAATCCACTCATATACATATTTATATGTTACATAGTATTACATAGATTTGTGTGATGAGCGTTGGTGAGCGTGTGCCCCTGTATATATCTCGATCTCTCCTTTGTCAAGCAGTCTAGAGAAAGAGCTGGAATCACACTCCGTTTCTCACTCAAATATACTGTCTTTACAATAATTAAACATAATTATATACTTGCGTATATGGTGTTTTTGTCTCCTAAAAACCGATACTATGAAATCATGAAATTTGTGCAAGATGTGAATCTCGGCCGGAAGAGGTATTGAAAAGAAATAATTATGATCCATTACTAATAATTTTTTATATGGTACATGAAATACATTAATCAGTTATTTTTTCCCAGAAGCGTTTCTAACATAAGTACAGATTAAGGCATAGACGGTTGTGAAAAAGAATATAATCACGTTGCTGACGCGGAACCTAGCAAATGCATATATTGGAACAGACATGCTGTGATTGCATAATGTTATGCATGAATAAATGTACCTTGTGACGTTGCACCTAGAGTGCAAGTCACAACAAACCCCAAACCCGCGGGGAAGAGCCGAACGGGTGAGTCCCGTCCCGTCGGAAAACACCCGAAGGTAACCGAAGCCCACCGACGCTCGGCGGAGCCGAGCGCCAGCGAGCAGTACGACCACGGCCTGCGAAGCAGCAAGAAGTAAAAAGAAAAGAAATCCACGAGAAGCGAAGAGGGAAAGAGAGAGAGAGAGAGAGCGAGAAAGAGAGAGAAAACGAGAGAGACACCGACACTCACACAGTCACACGTACACCATTACCCGCACACGCCGACGACACCAGGTTAGCCTGCATTCTACAGCCGATCTGCTCCTCCCCTCGCAATACCAACCCTTTCTACCTCACACTCCCCGTCACACTACACCCCCCCCCCCCCCCACCCCCCGCAATACCGACCCTTTCTACCTCACACTCCCCGTCACCCTACACACTCCCCCCCCCCCTCCGCGCGCGTATCTATAAGTTAGGATTAAGTGACGCTAAGGGCTGAGGCGTGATCAGCCCCCGTTAAAGTCTACAACCCTTTTGTACCTTTCGTAGTTTGAGTCGACTCACCCCCCCCGATCGCAACACATGTACCCCCCCCTTCACAAATATACACACCAAGTTTTACCTATTCTATCGGCCCCGACTTTCTCGCCCCGTCTCTAATTGTTCCCCCCCCCCCCCTTCCACAGTATTAGTGCGGACTCAAAACCCGTCACAAATTGGCGCCCAACGTAAATTACCCACATTTTTACCCCAAATCCGAACAATTAAGAGACTAAACATAAGAATAAACGCTAACAAAGTACACATAGGCTCACGAAACAAAGCTACACAGTCACGAAAATTCGAATAAAGACAGTTGAACACACACACTACCAAACACGATACACACAATTGCAGACCAAGGACACAGAGAACCGCAAGGCCTAGCGCGCGAACACATGGACATACACACACCCGAACGCAACCAAAACAACTTGACACAGAGCGAGCCGCGCGTGACACGAGACCAACAAACGCTGACCCAAACACAGGAAATAAATAGACGACATACGATAAATTCACCGAACGCAATAAATATAATCGATGCAGCTATCATAGAGAATACACACAACTTACATAGTACACAAATCCAACACCAAGAAAGCCCAGAACCAACAAATCCCACACAAACATACAATACAATCCCAACACCTACACACACGCAAACTAACACGGTAACAACCAGTCAAACGAACCGACACTTCACGGGAACAGACACATTTTTAGCCACCAACACACGTAACACACGACTTATACAAAACCTGATAGACCTCGGAGCACTACCAAGCGACAGAAACGAATACGAAGACCCACACATATACAGCACACAGTCAATACACCCCACAAACAACCAAAACACGACACACCTAAACCACACACCAAACCCGAACAGTACATACTGGAATCAGCCAGCAATGGCAATGAAAACAATACAAACATGAAACATAAAATACTCAGGAAACACAAACGAAGACATAGACGAATTTTTACAAAATCTCCGCGACTACCAAACGGGTTATGAAATACACGATACACAATTATTCAACAACCTCAGCCCGATACTCGAAGGTGACGCAAAAAACTGGTACAGATTGAATAGAGGCAAATGGCGAACACTGGAAGAATTCGAAAGAGACATCACACACGCATTTCAAGACATACAACATAGGGACAGACTGGAACAAAAAATCAAAAACTACGTACAAGGACCAACACAAAAAATTTCCACAATTCCTAATACAATTTAGAACACTACTATCACAACTAAAACCACCATAACACCCACGAACACAATTAGACTTGGCATACAGAAACATGAAAATAGAATACAAGGCATACATAAAACCATACGACTTCGCGAACTTCGACCAACTGGAAATAGCCGCGAAAGAATGGGAAGCAAACATCGAATGGGAAAACACAAGACAAACAATATTAAATAACTACACACACCCACGAGAAACCTACACACACCAAACACACCACACACAATACATCCCATACAAGTACGCACAAACACAACCCCGCCCAGCATTACTCGCAACACCAAATATACCACCAGCACTCACAGACAACATACGACGAAACCAAACAAACCAAAACACGCAACAGACTCGATACCCCGCAATCACGTATAACTCACCACACTACACTCCGCAACAAACACAAACGAACTCAAACACAGGCACAACACCACGCAGATGCTTTAACTGCAACCAACCCGGACACTTCGAATGGCAATGCACACAGGTACAGAACCAGGGAAACGAGTAAGGGTTGACCCAGCAAGGGTGGAGGGCAACCCCACAAACAACACAAACACAACCGAGACAGTAGCACCTACAACAGATAACAACAGAACGGAAAGTAGATTTCAGATCAGAATCGAAATACACGGTCACGAATTAAACGCATTAATAGACACAGGCGCGACACACTCATACCTAGGCGCAGAAGTAATACAAATACTACACAACACAGACACACCAATAGACGACACACCCGACAGAACAGCTACAATGGGAAACGGCACACAGGTGACGATAGAAGGAGCAGTAACACTCCTAATACGCCTCGGCAACATAACAAAAGAAATTAATTTCGGATTAATACCAAACTTAGGCTCGCAATGTATCATTGGGAACAGCGGCTTAGTGAGATTTGGAATACAAATAAATTATGGAAAAAACACATGGTCACTTATAGACGACCCACAGACACACTACCACATGCAAGCCAGACCACAAGAACTACCAACACCACTCAAAGAATACATACAAATACATCAAACACGAAAAATACGACACCAATCAACACAAACACACACAAAACAAGCAAAAGCAGCAGAAAAATTAGAAGCAACGAAACAACAAACGAACCCGAAAACAACAGAAAGACACGAAAACACACAAAAAACAACCATAATACAAAAACCACTAACACCAACACTACCCAGCACAAAGACACCACCGGAAAACACCC
Organism: Neodiprion pinetum; assembly: GCF_021155775.2. NCBI lineage: Eukaryota > Metazoa > Arthropoda > Insecta > Hymenoptera > Diprionidae > Neodiprion > Neodiprion pinetum. Next base: position 15,163,832 of record NC_060238.1, on the reverse strand, counting down.
CCCCATAAGACAACCCACAGAACACACAAATCACTAATCAAAAAATAAACCCACAAACGCACAAACAACAGACGACACACAAACCGACAAAGAAACCGAACCACAGATATGCGCTGGAATACAAGAACTCACACAATCACAACACACACAACTACAGACGACAATACAGCAGAAAATCTCAACACTACCAGGCCAACTCGGCCTAACACACCTAATCAAACACAAAATAGACACACAAGGACACGCACCCATAAAACAAAGATATTATATGGTATCACCAAAAATTAGAGAAGCCATCCACACAGAAATACACAAAATGCTGAGAGAAGACGTGATAGAACCATCAGAAAGTGAATGGTCGAGCCCAATTGTCATGATAAAAAAGCCAAATAACACATATCGCTTCTGTTTAGACTTCAGAAAAGTAAACTCAGTATCAAAAAAAGACGCATACCCACTACCATACATGACAGCAATATTAGACAAACTACGGACAGCACAGTACATATCAAAAATCGACTTAAGCCAAGCATACTTTCAAATACCACTTAACGAAGACAGCAAACACATAACAGCCTTTACAGTCCCGGGAATGGGCTTATTTCAATTTAAAAGAATGCCATACGGACTGACAGGCGCACCGGCGACATTCCAAAGACTACTAGACAGACTCATAGGCCCAGAATGCGAACCATATGCATTCGCATACTCAGACGACATAATAATAGTAACACGAGCATTTGACGAACACTTACAAAGACTAGAACAAATACTCAAAAGAATTACAGACGCGGGACTAACAATAAACCCAGAGAAGTGCTAATTCGGATGCGCACAAGTAAAATATCTCGGATACATAGTAGACAGACACGGACTACACATAGACCCTGACAAAACACAACCCATAGAAAGCTACCCAAGCCCAAAAACAATAAAACAATTACGGAGACTAATTGGCATGGCATCATGGTACAGACGCTTTATACCTAACTTCGCACACATTACAGAACCACTAACACGACTACTGAAAAAAGACCAGAAATGGCACTGGGGGGAAGAACAAGAAAACGCAATGAACACAATCAAACACGCACTCACATCACCACCCACACTCGCATGCCCAGACTACACACAAACATTCACACTACAAACAGACGCTAGCGGAACAGGGATAGGTGCCGTACTAACACAATCTCTCGATGACGAAGAGCATGTCATAGCATACGCTAGCCGTGCGCTAAGCGAGGCTGAACGTAAATACTCCACCACTGAGAGAGAATGTTTGGCGGTACTCTGGTCCATTAAAAAATTCAGACCATACGTGGAAGGATACCATTTTAAAGTCATTACAGATCACCACGCACTGAAGTGGCTTAGAGAATTAAAAAACCCCACAGGCCGACTTGCACGATGGGCACTAGAACTATCAGAATACAACTTTGACATCACACACCGAAAAGGTACAATGCACGACGTACCAGACGCACTTTCAAGACGACACGAAGACGAAGAACACATAGAAACAATAGAAGACACGACAGACAAATGGTACACATACAAGAAAACACAAGTACAAACACGCCCAGACAAAAACGAATCATGGCGAATCAGAAACAATCAACTATACTTCCACCGCCCTAACCCCCTACACTCAAACCTCCTACCAGACACAAACCCATGGAAACTAGTAATACCCAAAGACAAAATAACACACATACTACACGAAAATCACGACGTAACACAAGCAGGCCACTTAGGGATCGAAAAGACATACCAAAGAGTAGCCAAAGAATATTATTGGCCAGGGATGTACAGAGACACAGTAAACTACATAAAAAAATGTGACATATGCCAAAGAATAAAAACAATACAAGCGCGACCGGCAGGGCTAATGGGTACTAGAATAATTGAAGAACCGTGGACAGTAGTAGCCTCAGACATCATGGGCCCACTCCCACTATCAAAGCAAAAAAACCAATACATCATAGTGTTCGAAGACCTATACACCAAATGGGTGGAAATTATACCGATACGCAAAGCAAACGCAAAAACAGTAGAACAGATATTCCACTCACACGTAATATCACGATGGGGTACACCACGCATACTACTAACAGATAACGGCACACCATACATAAACAAACTCATACGCGAACTGACACAAAAATTCAATATAAGACACGCAACAATCCCCCCATACCACGCACAAGCCAACCCCGTAGAACGAGTCAACAGAACCGCTAAAACAATGATCCAAGCCTACGTAAACAACGACCACACAGAATGGGACATACACTTACAAGGCTTACAATTCGCAATCAATACATGTACACACACATCAACTAAACACACACCAGCCTTTTTGAACCTAGGAAGGGAATCAAATCCTACACAATGTCTAAGAAATCAATTAGAGAACGACGACGAAATAGAATTACAAGACACAGACAGATGGACAGATCACCTGAGACGACTACAAACACTTAGAGACGAAGTACTGAGGCACTTATTAGAAGCAAACGAAAAACAAGCACACTACTACAACCTACGAAGACGAGACATTCAATTCAAGGAAGGAGACAGAGTACTGAAAAAGAACCACACACTCTCATCCGGGCCAGAAAGAACGGCAGCAAAGCTAAGTAAAAAATTCATAGGCCCGTACATAATCACTAAGAAAATCTCACCCACAATATACGAGTTGACAACAGAAAGCGGTAAAAATATAGGAAAATGTCACATAGAAGACCTAAAATTATATACATAATCAAACAAGCAATAAAAGAACCACGCCCAATAACACATCTTGAAAATAAACTAACATGTGTATTCATCCCACAGAACACAAACATGGAAAACAAACAACCGAGAATACCAGCCCTGATGACACTGCGACTGACGAGACCGACGACAACAAATACAAACACAGAGAGAACACCACTACTACAAACACCAGGACAGGCCCCACACCCACACAGATACGGACGCGACGGCACACACCAAACAGAGACCCGACGAACTTTACTACCGACGCCCACCACACACATACAGGTAACAAAGACCGCCACGACAACAACACACATAACAACCACTGCACCCACAGCCACCCAGAAACACTCACAAACACACACACACATGACCACACACACAGTTACACTCTCCGGACCAAGGCAATGCCCAAAATGCCACGGGCTGGTCCGGGACACTAAATACCCACAACACGTACAAACCTGCACACAAACTAACACAGACACACAACACCCAGCACAAATTGTCACACACTCACCAACAGTTACCCAAACCACACGAACCACAGTCACGCACACGACTACACACCCACCCACAAAGAAACAAACACCCCACACAATCACACACCCCACATCGACACCAACACCACGACACACACCACCCCCCGCATCTCCCGCTCTATGGACACGTACCAGACTCACGAGACCACAGACAACAGAAGACAGGATCCTACAAACATTGGCCAACATGGAAGCACGCACAGAACCGACGCAGACAAGACAGACAGACAAAAAACACATAGGACCACCCCCAGAAATAATATCAATAATTGCTAACCTACAAGCGACAAGCACCCTGGACGACGAACTACGGGCACAAAGAGACAGATACATGACCAGACGGGCACACCAACATACAAACACAGACGAGACAGAAGCCAGCACCTCCACACACCAACCACACACCACACATCAAACAGCACCACACAAAACACAACCCTCAAACACACTAGACACCGACACCGCACAGACTCCACCACCTCCACCTCAGAAACAGTTATACACATCGAAACAACACACACAACCACGCCACAGACACAAGCGACGGACAACGACACAGACAGTAACACCGACACCACCTCACTCACCGACACAGTCGAACATACACAAACACCCCAACCAACCACACACACCACACGGGACTCAAGACGATACAAAAAACGAAAAACAATACGTAGACAGAAAAAAGAACAAAACAGAAAACCCTAGACAAACTGACAACACCAAACGGACGGACGAACAACGACGCACACACAACACGGGACGCAAGACGATACAAAAAAAAAAAGAACAAAACAGAAAACACTAAATAAACTGACAACACCAAACCGACGGACGAACAACGACAGACGGAGGCCAAAGAAACAAAACACAACCCAAAAACTCCAACGCAGAACCACGGAGAAGCAACCACGAGGAACAAGGAACAACGCAAAAATTCACCAAGACCCACACCGACGAGAGCCACCGAACCAAAACGAAAAATTTAAGTACAAATAGATTAAGAAAAACACCCAAGTTAGTACAAAATAATATAAGAATAGAATAAGTTAGTATAAGAGAAAAAGCATAATTCCGATTACGACACAAGAGACCAAGTAGAATAAATAGATATAAGACAACCAACAACCCCACACCCAACGCACACCCGGCAAATACAACCCGACCCACATCCCCTAACCCCGACAGATCGGAGCAGACGACCACAGAAAACACAGACGAAATGACCACAAAACCCGCCACCGAAGCCGGCTCACCCTATAGGCCTCGCCCCGCGTGGGGAGGGGGGAGTTGTGACGTTGCACCTAGAGTGCAAGTCACAACAAACCCCAAACCCGCGGGGAAGAGCCGAACGGGTGAGTCCCGTCCCGTCGGGAAACACCCGAAGGTAACCAAAGCCCACCGACGCTCGGCGGAGCCGAGCGCCAGCGAGCAGTACGACCACGGCCTGCGAAGCAGCAAGAAGTAAAAAGGAAAGAAATCCACGAGAAGCGAAGAGGGAAAGAGAGAGAGAGAGAGAGCGAGAGAGAGAGAGAAAACGAGAGAGACACCGACACTCACACAGTCACACGTACACCATTACCCGCACACGCCGACGACACCAGGTTAGCCTGCATTCTACAGCCGATCTGCTCCTCCCCTCGCAATACCAACCCTTTCTACCTCACACTCCCCGTCACACTACACCCCCCCCCCCCCCCCCCCCCGCAATACCGACCCTTCCTACCTCACACTCCCCCCCCCCTCTACGCACGTATCTATAAGTTAGTATTAAGTGACGCTAAGGGCTGAGGCGTGATCAGCCCCCGTTAAAGTCTACAACCCTTTTGTACCTTTCGTAGTTTAAGTCGACTCACCCCCCCCGATCGCAACACATGTACCCCCCCCTTCACAAATATACACACCAAGTTTTACCTATTCTATCGGCCCCGACTTTCTCGCCCCGTCTCTAATTGTTCCCCCCCCCCCCCCTTCCACAGTATTAGTGCGGACTCAAAACCCGTCACAACCTTTCTTCTAGTAGCAAAAATTTCAAAACGATCGCACGAAGCGATTGACAAATGAGTGAACGCCTTAAATGCCCTATTGCCGGAAATTGTCGTTCCTCCACCTCCACCTCGCCCACGTGCTCCAGCACCTCCAGATCGTGTGGATGCTTTTCTAATGATGATTGGCCACGGCATTCGCACTCTTGATGAGTGGACACAGAACAAAGCTATGTTTGAAATTCATGAATATCTTCACAACTTGCAGAAAAAGTAGCTATACGGTACTCCTGTATACTGTGACGTGAATTTCTCCCGCTCCTCGGTCACTCGGAGAAAATGACCGAGAACTTACCGCGTGCACAATAAATCGGCGTCCACAATGTACCCTGGACCTGAAACAATATCGCGAAATTTGTTGGGCGCCTGGCGTGATCAACACGCCACGAAATCGGTAATACAATATACCGCGACCATATACTCGTTAGCTCAGTACCGCCGCGAGGGGAGGGGTAATTTTTGGGTAGAGAGAGATACGTCACATGTTCGCCAACACGTTATTTCACAAAGCAATAATGAAATTAGACAATATATTTCCAGATAGCGATAATACAAAAAAAAAAATAATAACAATACTGCGAAAGTTGTTCTTCGCGACTCCAAATACAAACGCTTAGATTTAACCAAAAAAAAAAAAAGAACAAACAAAATAATAATAAAAAAAAATGAATAGATCTAGGAGACCTCTACGGCCTACGTGCGCTAGTCGCGGTCCTAATCATAACCGCTAATTCACAAAAAAAACCAAAAACAAAATAGGACCCGACGCGCTGCCCGCGATCGTCCTCTACAGAATGGCGCTAATCGCCAACTTAATAATAAACTCCTCGACGGAAACGGAACCGACTTCTCGGCCGACGGTGTTCGCGATCGGTTATAAATCAAACAAAAGAAATAAAATTGCTTCTGACTACGGACGCTGATCGCCACCTTAACACTAACTGATAATACCAAAGCCCAAACGGAAGGGAGGCTCGTCGCGTCACCCGCGACTATCCTCTACAAAAGAATACTCTTACTAACACGCACCCGAGCTCAACTTTCTCCGCGACGTCGGGACGCGGTTCACGAGGTCGAACGCTCCCCTTTCGACGGCTCGCGACCTACACGAGAAAGGAGAATGTATCGTACTGATTTGACATGACCTCGTGCAACGGAATTTGGCTGCACTCAAATTACAGTAGTCTTGTCGCGACTCAAACCCGGGACTCTATTTGATCTTCTCGGTCGCTCAACTGTGGCTCTACGTTAGTATGCGCAACTCAGGCTACGGTCACTGTATAGTCGAAGCTTCTTCATAGGCGAAGTTGCCTCGTAGTTTTGAATTGAACCTTTTTTATTAGTGTGAAGGATAGAGGTTGAGGTTTTCTTGAATAAAAAACTCTCGCGTTTGAGCCATCGAATTATGAATGTTTATTGGCTCTTGTGGGAAAAGCCTTGCGGCATAAAAACCCACGAAGTCTGGACGTGTATTTGTGAACGTATAAAAGCATGTGTCGCACACGTGAATGTGTCGATTGTGTATATGAATGTGTATATGCCGGTTACAGCCCGTTTGGCTCATGCCACCGCGATCTCGAGTGCGTTTCGTATTGCGATTTTTGTTTTATTCGATTCGATCAAATTTCGTATGATTTGCGTTTGCCTTACTCCGAGGAGCGAACGTGTATGAGAGTATGATTGGTGTTGGTAGTACACCAAGAGCGCTCGGACTCGTTGTATGATGAAAGGGTGCAAGACCCTTGGTATGCGTGTATGGGCACTCGGTCCCGTGTAGAATGAGAGACACTCGGGCCGTACTCATCTACCTTACTCCGTAGAGCGAACGTATACGAGAGTATATTTGAGCCTCTCGTCTTTTGGTCGTGGTACGAGAGAACGCACGGCGTCACTCACGATCGTCACTAGACGGACGACTCAACTGGACTGTTTTAAAAA